>NC_090191.1:32171450-32261450 GCF_024679245.1 Pseudorasbora parva | reverse complement strand
TGCTCTACTGCAGTTTTATCCCGCGCACACCGCTATCCAGCTCCAGGGGTCATATGCTGCACCCCTTTAAACACTGAGAGAACTCAAAAAAAGGGTTTTCTGTGACACTGTTCAACGTTTTATGATGCATTTGGCTGATTTTTTTAGACCCATTTTTTTTTAACTTTCCAAGTACACATTCCTGATCCTATCATGAATGATTCTAGCCTGACAAGCCAGACCCACATCAAGATGTTTGGTCTGGAAACTCACCATAGGCAGGGCTCAATCTGAGGGGCGGGATAAACGGTTGTCTTTCAAACTCCCTCTGCACGCGATAGGATAGCGCTACACCAACCAGAGCAAAGTGAAGCAGAGCTCGTTGATAGATTAAACTTTCGATGTATCTGGTCAGCAAAACCCAGAACACATCTTCCCTTTTTAAGAATGACTTCAGTGCCGTTCTTTGTTCTTTTCTCAGAGAATATCTTAACTACAAGTCTTCCAGAGTCGCGGTCAAAGCCGATTCAAAAGACCGCCGTTCGCCAGCTTCTGTGTTTACCAGTAGACTGCGGAACTTCCGCAACTCTGCTGTCATTATGTTCCGACTCTATACACGATGTGATTGGACTGACCAGAGTTTTGTTTTTTCCAGTCTATGGAGAGTTTCTAGACTTTGCTAGATGACACACACTGCACATTAGATTTTCTGCCACTAGGGTGCGTCTAGATTTCTAGGCTAGCATGATTCAGCAGTGCAGTTCCTTTCAGCTGATGTCACTTATGCCGAGGGTGGAGAAAATAATCTTAACCAATAGACAAATAGCCATTTAGCCAGTGTTTTATGTTACTGTCCTAAGTAACTAGGTTGATTTTTTATTTAAGTATTTTTTTTACTAAAACTGCTATATTTAAACAAATCAACTGAAATAGAGCTGAAATAAAAATAAAGACTAGCTTAACATTTTTTACTTAAAGTAAAAGAAAATGAAAAAAGTGAACTAAAACTGAAATAAAATAAAATGAACTATATATTCACAATATATATTAAAAACCTAAATATACCGTATATTAAAAACATTAATATTAAAAACCTTATATATTATAAACCTTAAATGAAATATAAAAAGAAAAAAAATATTACAAATAATAACAAATGCAAAACTATTCAAAAGATTACTAAAAACTGTCACACTTTAGATTCTCACAATTATCTAACTATTAAACTTTGGCTCAAACTCCTAATTAATGCATATTAATAGTTAGTAAGGTAGTTGTTAAGTTTAGGTATGGGGTAGGATTAAGAGATGTAGAATATATGGTCATGCAAATTAAAGCATTATTATGCTCTTTATAAGTACAAATACACAGCCAATATCCTAGTAATATGCATTCTAAGCAACTATAGTTAATAGTGAGAATTGGACCCTAAAGGGTTACCATAAAAACTATAATACAATGTAAATAATACTAAAATATCACTGGTAATTAATATAGAATTTCTAAACTCTTACCAACTGTTTATTCATAAATCTAACACTGGTTTACCATAGGTTAAAGTTTATAGCAGGTTGAGAACTATATATATATAAGCTGTTTATTTAAATATTGGGGAGCATTACAGTTATACATAAGACATATTAATATGCTTGTGATTAACCTTCAGACTCCACGTGCAGGTCAAAAAGCCTCCTCAAGATTAGAGGATTCAGGAAAGATGCAATCAGCTACAACTCTCATTCACATCCCACTTTTCATGATCCAATCAATTCCCCATGGATGAAATCAAGTCCTATCCTACATGGGTTTCCTCACTTAACAGTTTTACACTCAGAAATACACAATTTCTACGGCAGTAAAATGGTTTGCGAACACCACATTAAAGTAACTTGTGGAATGGAAGCCTGGCAAGCAGTAAAATTCAACATTGAAATGGTTTTCCATTTGACTGCATTTCATAAGATGGTTTTGAACCAGATGTAACACGCAGAATGTGACGGTCTCTAAGCTCAGGGGTTCTTTGGTCAGTCAGACACTATTTCCATTGCCTTAGGGCTGTAGGTAATTGCTAGCTGGCCTCCAGCAACAGTCAAGTACATCACATCTCCATTGGTTTGTCCCAGCTGACTGACAAGAGTCTAAAAGAAGTGGATGACCTCTTTACAGCACAGCAGCCGTCTTAGTCTTAGTGTGAAAAATACAATAATTGCAAATGGTGCACTATGGGTGCAGTCGGTATCCCCCTTGCTGGTTGTTCCTTAAAGCCACAAGGCTTTGACAGGGGAAGCCAAGCAGAGAGTAAGACTGGCATTATGCAGCCCTGCCACCCCCATGGGATATGCTGATAAGCACTTCCTGTGCAAGGGGGAAGCGGTTATTTTCAGGGCTGCTATGCACGCCTCTTCTTTTCCAACCCCCAGATCTTATTAAGACCCAGCCAGCTCCACATCAAATGATTTCAGACTTCACAGTGCCTCCTGAAAGACACTCCAGAAGGCATTTCGGAGATTTAGACATCTTTTGTCAAAAATGGATTAAAAAAAAGTAAATAAATATTTTAGAATAAATATTAAAATAGAAAGCCATGAAGGTGCACATAATCATCTCATACACATTCCTTCCAGGCCAAAATTAAATAGGTCACACTTAAAAAGTTTAGATTTACACACACCAAACTGGAGTGACAGGCCTATTTCTAGCAGTTGGAAGTACAAAATACGACCTAAAATATTTGTCGTGCACACAACAAGGAATAGTTTCCCCTCCAAATGAAAATGTTGACTTTCCAAACCTGTATGTCTTTCTTTCTTCTGTGGAACATTAAATGTGGTATTTTGAAGAATGTTTTAACCCATTTTTGTTTGTACAATGAAAGTCAATAGGGTCCAAAACAACACCGACTTCCACTAATATGGACAAAAACTTATCTTTACAGAAGAAAGTCCTACAAAAACGACATGAGGGTGAGTAAATGATGATAATTTTAGGTGAGCTATCCTTTTAAAAAAGAAACACACACACTGATGTCACCCTTCAAACCACTGACATCAGCGTGACCTTGTAACCTTTAACCGCCTGTAAGTATCGAGTCTTTTGTGGTTGATGTCATCAGGTCATCATGAAAACGACAGGTCTCTCATTGATTCACGAGTGACAGACATTGAATGATAAACATTAAATATTAAAGAGACTTACCTAAATGGTGCAGATGCAGCAATGGCAGCAAGAGAGGGAGAGAAGAAGAAAAACATTCTATTAGTACCAAAACATCATAATAGAGTAGCTTTTATAATTTCATATCAGAAAGAAAAATCCCAATTAGATCCCTTTAATATCTCAATAATTTATCATAGAACGACATGAGATTAAAGTCTCCTTATCCATCTCTATAAATGTCTCTCCTCATTTGCAAGAACCTGCAAAATTCAGATTTCAGTATGAAAAGTAAGTATGATTATGATTTAGTAAGACTAAATTATTAATCTTGTATCTTCATCCATACTCAACAATTTCTCTTATTTATTTATTTATTTATTTATTTATTTTTAGTAGCCTGATGTTGTCATACTCAGAATCTAGTCAGTATATCTGATAATGCTCCATTGGGCTATGATTATGGGGAGTATTTCGACCGAACCAGGAAAGAAAATGCCTCTGCACTCAATTGGATTTACCTACAACCAACCAGAGCAAGAGTAAGTGACTAACATTGACTTGAGAGATCATAGTTGTCAACAGAACTCAACTGGAAACAGTAGATAAGCGTAAACGATATTTGCCGGTGTTGTAAAGGTTAGGGTAATTACCAAAACAATTGTCATTTTTGAGAGAAATTGTAAAGGTGAATGCAAATATGAACAAGTTCTCTATTTAGGATTAGAACAAATTCAACCCAAGCGCTCTTTGGTGATGTGGATGATCACGTTACTCTTGATCATCTGTCCATCATCGTCTAAAGCCCGCCCTGACAGTTTGATTGGTCCGAACAGCTCCGGTTCGAGCATAGTTGCTCCACAACGGATCATGTCCAGACCGAACTTCCCGACCTCAAATGTTGTGGACGGGTCTAAGTATCTTTTTATTTAGGAAGAATACTAGAATTAACATACTAAAGATAGCCCGTTAAAATCACAGATATATTTCCACAGGAACAGATATGCCATCAAAACATAATCAATGTTTTCTGCTATAATGGCACCAGTTATGTACAAAGAAAGAAAAAAACACTAGCTTCCGCTTTGTGTGTGTGTGACCTCTGATGTTCATTCATATCATCATCCCACCTCAAATAATGGGGACATTTCTGCTGGAATAACTAACATCTAATAGTTTTCCATCTCAACGCACAGGACACCCTAACCACCATCTTTCAAGCACCCAAAGGGAGGAAAAAAGTGACAATTTACATCTTCCAAAATGTTTTTTCCTACCCCTACGACTTCAGTGCTCAAGGCTGAAAATACTAAAGGCAGGAGATGAGAAAATGGCACATGATCTGACAATCAAATTTGCATCTTGCTAATCTGAATCCGAGCGCGCCAACAAATCAAATACAACGCGCGTGCGGTGAAGAAAATTAGCTCTGGGTCAGTGGGGAAGCACTTCTTGAGCCCCCCATAATGCGGCCCATTTTAATGACTTCATAACTCATAAAAACATCTTAGCGTAATCATGGCTTAATGTGAAATGCGGCTTTAGCTTGTTTACTCTGTGTGGAGAGGTAAGAGAGTCTCTCTAAAGATGACTCAATATCGAGACATGACAGCTGATGTTATCTCTCACCCGCTCTGGTGAGGATGACGCTCAAATCTAACTGAGGATAAAAATACCATTTAATGGCAGTGCAACCTTATTTACATGACATGACAGCTAGTCCTTAAACGCCATATTGCATGTCGTCCCATCATAATCACATCTGAATCATGGACTGAAATTCCCCTTGCTCTTACAGTTTCAGTAAAATAAAATTTAACAAAAATTAATTATATGATATATGTGCTGTCAAATTGATTAATCACATCTAACATAAAGTGTTTGCATAATGTGTGTGAGTGTGTGTGTGTGTGTGTGTGTGTGTAATATCAGGACACAAATGTGTATAATGACATGGGTGAACTAAGAGAACATTACCCATGTCCCCATTTTTTCAAAATGCTTATAAATCATACAAAATGTTTTTTTTTTTTTTTTTGAGAAAGTAAAGAATGGTTCCTGTTATGGATAGGGGAATGTCCCCACATTTCACAAAAACAAGCATGAGTGAGTGAGTGAGTGAGTGAGTGAGTGAGTGAGTGAGTGAGTGAGTGAGTGAGTGAGTGAGTGAGTGAGTGAGTGAGTGAGTGAGTGAGTGAGTGAGTGAGTGAGTGAGAGAGAGAGAGAGTGAGAGAAGCAACTAAACTACTAAAACCCTTTCAGCTTCATGGATATCTACAGACCTTCAGCATCTCTGCTGTTAGTTAGAGTGCAATGAGACTCAATACAGGATAGTGGGCGGCCAGTAAATCCAGCGCTCCATTTTTAAATGAAAGCCAACAGGCCCTCAATTTCCTTCAAGCAGTACAGTTAGGCGAGGGTAAATGCAATCCTTAAAAGCGCGCTGGGCTGAGCTGTTTTACTTGGAAACAATGTTAGTTTTAGGTGTCTTATCCGGAGTTTATCGCAGAGGGAGATTGTTCTGCCAGTAGAGATGGCTGCGACTCTGTCCATTGGACATGGAGGACTGAATTAATTTTCCCCTTCAGTAAACACTGGCTTGCTCTCCAGTCCGAGCGATTAATCCAGCATGGGTAACTTTTACTGTCCAGGGAAATCAAAAGTTACTGTTGGAAAAAAATAGCACTTGCCGACTTATCAGTTGACAGGCCAGTTACATGCATGGTTGCTGTGCATCATTTGTATATACAGTGGGCTCCAAAGGCGTGAGACCTATGAGACTGATTTGTTAAAGGTGCAGTGTTTAGTATTTATGAGGATCTATTGACCGAAATGCAAAATAAGATATATAACTATGCTTTCAGTGGTGTAGGTTTTATTACATTAGAATGAGCCATTTCTCTCCATACACTGCAGGTTCCCTTACAGCAAAGTCACCATTTTGTGGCGTCATGTTTCTACAGTAGCCCTAAATGGAAAAACTGCTCTACAGAGCGCTAGCTACGCTATGGGGATGAGCGGATGCAATTGGCAACCTCACCGCTAGATGGCACTAAAACTTACACATTGCACCTTTAAATTTATATTTTTACAAAAATTCATCACATGCTGATTCTGTTATGCTGTTATGCTTATTCATCACAGTTTCGAAATAAATAAAAAATACTATTTTAAGGCTGCATGTGAAATCACTCTAAGTACATTTGTTGTGGTGGTTAAAAAAAGCATGTTCTATAGTATTAATGTGTTGCATAAATTAAATCCAGACATTTTACATTTATAAACATTATTTCAATGTTCATTAACAAGTCCTCTCCTAGGCCTCATGGGATTGTAAAAGTAGTAGGTCAAACAGAAACTTTCACAGATTCATATATAATGTGAATTCAGACATACTGTTTGAATTTGTAAGGAAGTATGCAACTTCAAATGCAACCTCAATGTACTATAAGACTTTTAATGCAAAGTCGTAATTCCCCTGGAGACACAAAAATAACTATGTAAAGTGAGTGACAACTGTGATACAAATCTACAAACAACTGCTAGTATGTGACACATTAGTTTGCGTTTGTGTGTGTGAGGGTGTCTGTAAGAGGGAGGGATGAGGAGAACACAGACGGGCCCTCTGGCTTTGAGATGTGGCCGCGCATCTAAATGAAGAGCAGGGAGAAAGCACTCCAGTTCCTGTGCTAGTGTGTTAACCAGACTACAGTGAGGGAGAGAGATAACGTGAACGTGCTAGCCACTCGCTATTGAACCCGACCGTCCTCGGGAGAGATGCCGGGGGGCTAGATGTTAATTAAATCTGATCCTCTGCTTGCACTTGAGCCCGACTGCAATCATGTGCATCTATATTATAGCACCAACAGCCAGTTTCAGAGGAAACGCCTGATTGAACTCAAGACACGTCCTGGTGCAAATATTGTAAACCATATGCTGATTTGGAACAATGGTGGATCTTGCACCCAGAATGAAATGTGTTGAACTCTTCAGTTAGTGAGGAGTCTATTTGTACAGAAAGTGACCATCAGACTCACATGCAATGCAGCCAATCACAAATAAACGGGATCTGAGTTTGAGATAAGAGAGGCTAAGGGCTGCAACCTCTAGTGTCAGTCCCTAGAGCATCTTTTGAAATATATTTTTTATCCTAGGTCGACATTTTATTCAGTGTCAGTAGGTACTTTTGATTTATATGATGTTTAATGTTGATGATAATGTTATTTTACATATGCATCTGCTTACATACGATCGCTTGTTTTTGCTTTATCTTCGCCTGTGTTTTAATCCAGAGACTCTGTACTCATTCAGAAGATGCGTTATAGCACCGCGCACCACTAACATCTTAGGTTTATCTAATCCTCCTCAATCAACCTAGTATCCTTGTTTTGTTTTAAAATAAAAATAAAAAATCAGTTATGTAAAATCAGCCAATCAGATCATATATCCAAAGAGAAAATCCAAAAGGTAAGGAGACAAAAGACAACAGTGGCAATTATATTTATCTCATTTTTATTGAGAGTACAACAGCCAACAACTTTATGGTAACAAACACCTACACACGGTATTGTCAATTTTTAAGTATTAGCTTTATGCTTTATTTGAAATGATCTGGATTGTATTGCATTGATTACTGCATGTAAATGACAATATGTATTCAGTCCATGTCTGTAATGCATCTACACACTTTAGGCTTTTTATATGAAAATATAGCACAAAAGAGAAATGCATTGCATGCTGGGAACGGCACATCACCTCCTCTTCTCAACAGAATCAAGGCCAACATCAAAGGCCCAGCGGGGTCTCTCGATTCCCAGAGGCAACCTCTTCCATAATAAATGACCACTGAATGATCTCAGCATACGTTGGATTTTAGCACAAATTTCTTTTCAATTTTCTGTCAAAACATAACACTAAAAAGCTATTCATACTGTGATGGCCCGAAATTACAAAAGTAAAATCTTTCCAAACACAGTATATCCGACATACTGTATGGAGAAAAATATTACTGAATCAATTTCAATGTACAGTTTACTAAATATTGCATCAAAATAGTAGTTTCAAATATGCTTCTATAAAATCGCAATGTGCATCATTGAAACTCAAACCCATCTGAAAATGTGCTATATTCCACACAAAACCATGAAGAGCTACATGTATATGCAAATCTGCAAAAAACAACAACAACAACAAAAAACATAAAAAGCAAGGCATCTGACATATTTATCATGTCATGTAGAACTAAAGGCTGTGCTAAAACAAGGCTTTGACCTATATGTAGACATTTGCTGTGGGTCAATCGTGTAGACCTAGGTCAGGAGAGACCACACAGTATGGCAGAGACAGTGTGATGCATGTTGCCGTTTTGGACTTAATAGCAAGCTTGGGTCAATGTAGCCCTGGAGACAACACAACCTTCGTTTTTTCTCTAACGTACCAGTTTAATAGTACCTAACTGCTACATTCTTAGTATCTGTCCTGTTAGATTAGGAAATAAAATATGCATTAAAGTCACTACATCAGAAATGCAATAAGCAAACGATATCCAATTAAATCCAGATAAAATCTCAAACAAAAAACTATGCGGTTGTTCATCATCCAGTTATTTCTACGGTGCACAATACAGCAATAAACAAAGATATATTCAAAGCATATTTGAACCCTGCTTATAGGAAGCCGAACTGCATTACAAACATGTTCTCTACACCTTTGAGCCATGCCAAACAATCTGTAAACAAGATAACTAGGGTCTTAAGAGTATCAAGTGTTATGGTCTGGCGCTGCTGAAAGCAAATGGCACAAAGTCCACAGCTCCATCTGATGCTGGAGGGCACAGAACTGGCTGAGGGACCAACATTATCATGTCAACGACTCATCTGGGCTTCCTACGGGTTTCCAAAGTCTGTAATCTAAGGTGCACTCAAAGATTGAGCAGATGTTGCAAACACGGCAGCTCCATTATCAAACACCCGCTGAGAGAATCACACGGGAAGTGGCAGAAAGAGGGGATGGTGGTCACCAAAGACACAAGAGATGCAGAAACACAAAGATGATGAAGAGGGTTGAGCAACACCTGGTGCTGAATGCTACAAACGCTTTATTATCCTCGGAAAACAAGGGATTATTCAAGAGCTAGTTAGAGAGAGTAGCACTTTGCAAGATTTATATTTACACAACAACCGGTTGAGAACGTACAGGTTTTGAAGGGGTGTTAGCTGATGTGATAAATACATTAAGAAGAGAAGTAATCGATTAGATTTTTTTCCAAATAGAGCATGGCTACGTCACACATCAAGTGCCAACTGTTTTCCGTTAACAAGTGCAAGGCTGCAAAGACGTGTTTAATTGTCTACAGGCGTCTAACACATTTTAGACTCAGGCCTGTTTTCGAAAGTCACACTCATGTTTAGGGATCTGACCAAACTTTTGAGTACAACTTGTCCTGCACTCCTCCTCCCCTCTTTTCCCCACGTCTTTTCTGTGTTCTTTCTGGGTTAAAAAACCAACACGCTTCATCTATTCACAGCCTTGAAAATTACACATTGCAGAAAAAAGGACAGCTGTCCTCTAAACTTCGCAAACATACAGTTGCACACACAGACGCACAAACTCACGTCTTAATGAAAATAGCGCACACTGTTGTGACATACTAAGCAGCTGAAATAGCAGCACTCTCATCAACATTTCACGACTGGCAGCTACGCAAAGAACATTATGTTAATCTTTAAAATTACTACCTCACAAGAGCAACAAAAGAGAAGTGTTACAAGAACCATTGACATAAGTTAACGTTTCCCACAGGGCTTGTAAATGCTGAGACGGATAGCAACCCTGGGGGTCAGAAATGACATATTTTATGCCAAACAGACAATATCATATCATATAACCAAGGCAAAATTGGTCAAAACAATTGTCAATTAGCCTGCTAAGTTGACATTTCATCATGCATTAATTTCTATTAGCATACTAATCAACTACTCTGGGGTGTTTCCCAAAACCATGTTCTGTTGGTACCAACATTGTTCAACGATTTAGTGTTTCCTGAAACAACAGTTTTGAGAAACATTTGCAAACATTGCGTCGTGTGGTTAGAAATTTACAGCTCTCGACCTGTGGTTAGAAGCGTTACTTTGTTAGCATAGCATGGACTTAGATCATGCTCTTGAGCAAAATATGCAAGCTTCTTCTAGTTATGAAAGTATTGTTTTTGAAGAGTTCCCAGAGCATTAGGTAAGAAAGAACACATAATTGAATCAAACATCTGAAAATGAAGCAATACAGCGGACAGTGCCGGGGAGATTATTTAGAAATTGTAGTTGGTAACTGATTTCAAATTAAATGACAAACATTTCTGGTAGAAACATAATCCATTACATTACACATTTGATGTAATGTAATCGGACTACTTTTAGGTTACTTTTGACCAAATGTGTTTATCACACTGACTTGAATAGGATAATCTTCTACCATATTGATATAAAAACACAAAGAGAAAGAACATTTATTCCATTCTTTGTTCTCAGCAACATGAAGTGCATTAAATATTGAATTACATCAGAGTTTCCCAGACTGGGGTTGAGGACAGAATACACGCACGCACGCACACAAATATATTCATTTATTTTATTAGTTTACCTGCTTGTAGTAAGGGAGAATCAATGATTTAATTTCAATCAAATTATCAAATCAATAGAAAAGTAACTGTAGTCTGATTACAAGTATTTCACAATATAATATTGTTTGATTACAAGTTCATGCTTTTTGGAATGGTATTACATAATCCAGATTACATGTAATCCGTTATTACCCAGGACTGACAATGGAGAATAAAATAATTGATATCAATAATCTGTCATTAATTTGATCTTGAAATGATTTATAAGCAGTTAGTACTCCAACTGTGTGACAATTTACAACAGTTCTTGAACCAAAAAGTATGGGTAACACTTTAGAATATTGGTCATTAGTTAACATGAACTAATAATGGACTGCACTTACAAAGCATTTATTTATCTTTGTTCATGTTAATTTCAACATTTACTAATGCATTATTAAAATCTTGTTAACAATCTACCGTGAACTAACATGAACAAACCCTGAACAGCTGGATTTTTATTAACTAATGTTAACAAAGATGAACAAATACAGTAAGAAATTTACTGCTCATGGTTAGTTCATGTTAGTAAATACATTAATAATACATTTTTCTAAAGTGTTACTCAAGTATGTGTGAGGAAGTTACTAATTTCTCCACATCGTATTAGTTAAGCAGCAAGTTACGTCACCATGGTGATAAAACATGATAAAAACACACCAGGTCTCTTCGCATTTTGAATTGTGAGTAAACTTCGGCAAATTGTGGGAAATTTCTGGCTAAAGTTCAGAGCCTGAAATTCCTGTCTGAATTTTTTGCGCCTTAAAAAATAAATACAACCTCGTGTTAATCACGTTTACACACTGCCTCTGAAACTTCCTTCTGCCACAAAATAATTGGGATCGGGTTTGATTTTCTGCGTTTTTCGCATCTGTAACAAGAATTTTGAGAGGGGTTTCGACAATACAGAGCCATCGGATGATTAAGACCTTAATGCTGAGATTATCAGTTGTCCACACTGAAAGCACTCCATTGCAATCCGGTCTTACTGCATCAGAGTACTCTTAAAATCAACTGCAGTGTTAGTCTAAAGGCCACTAATGCCCACGCATAACTAGATTTACTTATTACCTTCTTTCAAGCAAAGTCAAGAGATATTTTTCTCAGAGTCACAGCATGCAACATTTACGGTTCCGCAGAACTTACAAAAAAAGGCAGTGAGTAGGCTCATGTGTCCACATGTTCACAGCAGCAAATGAACAAGTTCTCTTTTCAGCAGCTGAACCTGTGGCAAGTGGAGAGCCCATATACCGCTTCAGCCGCACACAGAGATACAGCAAGCCACTTTACAGCCTCTGTTGTTTAGAGCAGCAAGAATTCTCCCCAGAGCCTGAGGGGGTGGTAACAACCTGAAACTTTTTGGTTCAGTGGACAGACCCCGTAATGGTCTCCGACAGGCAGTTAAAGGGCAGGTGTGACAATGACTCAGGGCTCTTATCAATAGTCGCCCTCACATCCTTGTGTCTGTTTACAATCTAGCATAATTATAAACGTGGGCCTGCTGTTACCAAGAGCTCTGCAGACAGAGATAATAGGCGAGAAGAGTTGTTTACTGTGCAAATAGTAGGAGCTAGAGAGAAAGAGTGAGGGAAAGAGATGGCAAACTGCTACTGAGAAGCACAGCAGTTCTAATGAGGTGAGCAGGGCAGCTAAACAAGGCAGCACTTTAGGCACTGCAGGCTTATCCAATAAGACTGAAGACCTGGTTTGAGACATTGCCAAGCTATCGATTTTTATTTTAATTAGATGTTGTTTTGATATCAATTGATTTGAGAACATTCTAGTTATAATGTCCGAGTTCACCATTGCCAGAATTATGAAGTGAATAACATGCATTCTGGCTTCAAAAACTCAAGCAGCTGAGAGGATATATCACTGAATTGGCGACATCTGCTGGGGCTGTGTCCTAAAACGCCCCCTATACCCTTGAACAGGTCCCTATTAGAGGGGACAGCCATAATGGTGCACAAAACCATAGTGGACATTATCGAGTTCACTCATTCAATCCCACAATGCACCCCAATGAGTGCACAACCGATGTATGCTCACTTGCTAAAGAATACCCATGATGCACTGTGACAGTCGCGCCAAACTAATTCCCAAACAAATTCAGACCAACGTGGCTACAGCAGAATATGTCCAGTATAAATTCCTTTTTACTTGATTATTAAATTGTTTAATCAAGGTTTATATGGTTTACACAAACTATCCAAAAGCGGCTGCCCTTCTGACGCACTCAGTGTCTGAAATCGCAGACTCGTTTTCATTCACTCCTTCAAGTGGACTATATTAGTGGAGTAATAGGGAATAGTGAATGAGGGTATAGCAGGCAATTTCAAACACAGCCTTGGTCGCATTCACTAATAATTGTGTGCACGCACAGGAGAACTTCTCATGAAAAATCTCTGCCTAAATTTACAACGATTCAGAATTCAGATCGCCAATGTCACGTGATTTTAGCTGTTTGACGCGCGATCCGAATCATGAATCAATACGCTGGTTCATAACCCCTTTTTAAAGACTAAATTAAATTGTATTTAAAATTGTACACATACAATGAATGCAAAATCCTTCAATATAATTAGTTGTTTTAAAATGACTTCTTAACACAATTATAAGGCCATACAGAGTAAGACATGTGGTTTTACACATTATTTTAAGTTTTAATTATTCCTATTTTTTTTTTGTAAATTTAGAATACATTTTATAGATGGCATACAAGGACTCATGGAAGTCACATCCGACCAATCTAAAGCATAGAGGCAACGACTGAGCACAGAGGACTGAGTAGGAGTTGAAAGACAGCCAAAAATGGACTAAAACTGACTGAAAACAGGGAAAAAAAGAACAAGGAGGAAGGAGTCTGAGGAGGCGAGCAGGTCTTGATGTTTCTGCACAGAGAAAATGGCTGGAGGTGAAGAGTTTTTGAGGAGCGAGTGATGAGTTGTTCTGTGACAGCTTCACACCAGCCCTGGTGAAAAACGAGAATGGCAAGAACAGCGGTGGCAGATACGTGATACAAATATCAAGGTACAATAGGTTTCAGACTGAAGAGTAGAAGGCAGGCGTTCAAGACATCCAAGAAGACTTAACTTCATATTGAACTTCACCGTATTCCTAATGAAAATATATCACTAGATGTTTTTTTAATGATTCATTTTATTACAAACTCATTTTCTTTTTTTTGTATTTTTGGTTTGCACTGGCTGTTAAGACACCATCATGCATTCCCTGCTGTTATCATGCTAAACAATTAGCTTAAACAAATTTAAAATGAAAAGTTGATGTTCAACAGTGAAAACGTTATTAGAGTAGGTAGCACAAAATATCTAATATCTCACAAACTAAATGCGTGATCCTCGTTTAGTCAGTTATTTAATAATGACTATTTTGTGAAAAACATCATTTTAATAATTCCGATTTAGTTATTATAAACTCAGCTTTTAAGACATTAATTACAAGATATTAATTATGAGACTACAGATTCTTGATTACTCTTTAAAATCCTCTTGTCACACCACAGGACTACTTAAAAAGTACAAGTGAAGAAAAGTTGATTAAGATTATTAAAAATAAATAAATAAATGGTGTTCAGACCTTAAAAAAACTTTGTATTTATGTGATAAGCTACATCAGGTTAATGTGAGAGACACTTCTGACCAGTAATTTCACACAGCTACCCTTGGGGACTGAATCTCACATGACACCGGAAAGGGTTGAGAAGCAACAGAGGTGGCGTATATTGGAGGGGAAATAGCAGGCTTAATCAAACTACACTAAAAGAAGAAAACCTTGAACCGTTTTTAATGAGAAACATTCGTTTTTGCCCTGACAAGAGTTTCTGGCTCACTCGCATCTTCACTCTAAAAAATGCTGGGTTAAAAACAACCCAAGTTGGGTTGAAAATGGACAAACCCAGAAATTGGGTTGTTTGAATGAGTCCATTTATTGGGTTCAAACAACCCAATTTCTGGGTTTGTCCATTTTCAACCCAATTTGAGTTGTTTTTAACCAAGTATTTTTTTAAATGTTCCTCTCCAGCTAACCAGCATGAGGTTGTCAGTGAAAGTCTAAAGCAGGAAAGAGTTTAAAGTGACCATGTGTTGCTTAAAAACATGTGTTGAGCCAAACTGATGACTAGATAAAGCCATACAAAAATCAAACCAGACTGAATGGCTTCATTTACCATTCTTTTGGGGCCAGTTTAAGGTTTTGCTCAGAATCGGACTCATTTCATTGCAAGTAATGCAATGAAAAACCGACATCAGGCCTAAAACTAAGTTCTGATTGACGTTTTTAGAGATGTATCAGACTGGATTTTTTCATCTTTCCGTCAGTCTCTACAGGAAGCCACACTAAAGGCATCACCTGCCAAAGGCAATTAACCAACTCATCTGCAAATAAACTAGAGGTCCAAGTATTATCAGGTTTTTGTTAAATAAATATAAAGTAGCCTGATTTACTGCCCTGCATTCGTAATTTAACTTGAGCGAGAAAAAATTCATACAAAATCAAATCTCCGGTGTCTCTAAAATGTGTCTAGTTTCAGTTTAAAATACCTCACATATCATCTATAAATCCATGTTGTCAATACCCATTTCTGACTACAGTCAAATATAGGCTGTTTTTTGCATGTGCCTTTAAATAAAATGAGCTGCTGTGTGCCGCCCATTCTCCACACAGTCCCTCAACGGGATTCTTTGCCAAATATTAACAAAAAATATGCTCGGTTTTAATGATCATCTATATCGTGATCACTCTCATGGATAGCATAGTTCTTCTTTCTTCATTAAAGGTTATTATTTCCACATGATTTAAAGCTATATTAGTTTAAACTTCTAACGGATCGCTTTCTGAGCACACTTATCTGAAGCACATGCACACAGACACCAAGTCTTGTGAGTAACTTCTCTTTCACATTTGCTGCGTTTAAACTGTCAAATACACACATGGGTATTCTATACACACATGGGGATCCTATATCAGAAGTGGAGAGAAATCTTAGCGGCTCATCTTTTCATGTGCTTACAGAGAAAGGCATATAAAACAATGTTACTGGTTTGTTCTTTCTCACATTTTCTGGGTTGGTCGACGCACCGGGGACCCGATTATAGCACTTAAACATGGAAGGGGTCAGAATTTCATGATATGCTCCTTTCAACAATCTAATATACCTACTTGTATTCATGATTTGGCTGATTGCTAATAAGTATCCAACATTACAATTTCACACACAAGGCCCTGAATGCCAAATGAGAATCTAAAAATCATCTAAGCAATTGATGAATGTCTACAAAAACAGAACGTGATGTCTCATGAAAGTGTTGGAGAAAACCATATGTCAGTCAGCCAAGAGTAAAGACACAATGTAAACATGTAACTTGCAATCTTCGCAGAGGCCCAAGGCCAGAGCATACCTAACAGAGAAGGCTGAAGTAATTGTGACTTCTAAAACTATGTATATGTGCTGTATAATCAATCCTAATCACAGAGCACACGGTAAGAGCCTTTAAAAGGCCAGTGTGTCAATAAGCCAGCAGCTATGCTGTTAAATGACTCCGGTAATATGGGGTAGAATCCACAGGCACAAATGGAATCTGATGTAAAAGGTTTAGGCCTCAGGTAAGCAAATAATTCTTAGGCTTGTGTCTGTGTTCAGCGTTTGAAAAAGGAAGTGTAAGGATGGGATTGTGACTCTAGATTAATGTCCTGTCACACATTTCTCTATCCTGGTGCAGTGCTGCATTACAAGACACAGGTTTATTGTGAGGTGTGCGTGTGCGTGTGCGTGTGCGTGTGCGCGCGAGAGAGAGAGAGAGAGAGAGAGAGAGAGAGAGAGAGAGAGAGAGAGAGAGAGAGAGAGAGAGAGAGAGAGAGAGAGAGAGAGAGAGAGAGAGAGAGAGAGAGAGAGAGAGAGAGAGAGAGAGAGAGAGAGAGAGAGAGAGAGAGAGAGAGAGAGAGAGAGAATGAAAAGCCAGTCAGGGCTTGAAAGAAAGTGTGTGTAGGTTTAGGAGGAAATAGTGTGCGACTCTACAGAACAAAATGATGTCCATGACCCAAGAGTGGTCCACAAAGCTAAATTATCAATGATCCTCTCCGATTAATATCACAGCCGAGTGCACTGACCTTTAATCCGCCTCTACAGCAAGCGCTGTGCTTTGCCATCCCGTCACCTCCATAGAGAGGCTAGCTTGGGAGATATTGTGAACTAGCATTATTTTCCAGTCAACACAGCATGAGCTATATGAAAAAAACACAATATTTAAATTATGGCAAATCAAGGTAAAGTGTTTCCATGTTATGACCAATATTATAAATCCACACATTTTTACTATTTAACTACTTGACTAGACTATAAATTATAATTACTTTGTAGAGAATATAAATGTCACTGAGGTCCTGAGAGCGACCCATTCTTTCCCAGATGTTTGTAGAAGCGGTCTGCATGTCTAGGTGCTTGATTTTATACACCTTTGGCTATGGAAGTGATTGGAACACACAAATTCAATGATTTGGAGGGGTGTCCCAATACTTTTGGCAATAAAGTGCTTCTTTTGTGGTCTTCGTTACAGGAAGCTCATTACATACACAGGAACATGTCGGACAAAATGAACATTTACATTTTACATTTCAATTTGTGACTTTGTTGTTTGGAGTAGTGTGTAATGATTGACCACCCTGTTTTTCTAGAGAAAACTACTTGATATTTTGTGTGTGTGTGTGTGTGTGTGTGTGTGTGTGTGTGTTAGAGGGGGTTCAAGGGGAGCCTATTAAGATGAAATAACCTGATGTTGTTTTTTTCCTGACTCGATCTGTCGCCTCTTTCCCTCTATCGCTCTCATCGTTTCATGCTCCCTGTCTCTTTCAGACCTCATTTCCTTCATGTCAGTCTTTCACAGAGCTTATCCTGTCCTTTCATCCACTCTCTGTGTATCTCTTTCTAAGCGTAAAGTGTGCACTGAAATATCTGTGGGTGGTTAACAGGACTTGTTATTAACTTGCTTGAGAAATTGGAGTCATTATTTAATGCAGAAATGCCCAATACACATCGCTGATTGTAAAACGGAGCACTGCTGTGTTAAAAGAACCAATCATATTACAGCAGTGTTCTTTTATTCTTCAATTCTTCAGAACTTCATCTTATGCATTCAACAGAAGAAAGTCAAAAAAGATCGAAACAACATGATTATTCTCTGCACTACTTCACTGCTGAGTGATTGTTTTTCACAGAAAACATTTTCAGCATTCAAGTAGATTCAAGCACTTCCTGAGAACAATTTCCCACTGTGTTGCAGAGAAATATCAAGCTTTTTGTTCTCTAGAAAAACAGGGTGGTCAATCATTTCACACCTACTCCAAACAACACAAAGTCACAAATGGAAATGTAAAATGTTAATGTTCATATTGTCAGACATGTTCCTGTGTATGTAATGAGCTTCCTGGAACAAAACCCACAAAAGATGCACTATATTGCCAAAAGTATTGGGACACCCCTCCAAATCATTGAATTCAGGTGTTCCAATCACTTCCATAGCCAACGGTGTATAAAATCAAGCACCTAGACATGCAGACCGCTTCTACAAACATTTGTGAAAGAATGGGTCGCTCTCAGGAGCTCAGTGAACTCAAGCATGGTACTGTGATAGGTTGCCACTGTGCAATAAGTCCATTTGTGAAATTTCCTAACTACTAAATATTCCACGCTCAACTGTTAGTGGTTTTATAACAAAGTGGAAGCAATTGAGAACAACAGCAACTCAGCCACAAAGTGCTAGGCCATGTGAAATCACAGGCGCACAGTGCGCAGAAGTTGCCAACTTTCTGAAGAGTCAATAGCTGCAGACCTCCAAACTTTGTGTGGCCTTCAGATTAGCTCAAGAACAGTGTGTAAAGAGCTTCATGAAATGGGTTTCCATGGCCAAACAGCTGCACCCATGCCTTACATCAACTGCAATGCAAAGTGTTGGATGCAGTGGTGTAAAGCACACAGTGGAGACGTGTTCTCTGAAGTGATGAATCACACTGTTCTGTCTGGCAAGTCGATGGACGAATCTAGGTTTGGCAGTTGCCAGGAGACGTCTACTTGCCTGACTGCACTGTGTCAAGTGTAAAGTTTGAAGGAGGGGGGATTATTGTTGTTATTCAGGGGTTGGGCTTGGCCCCTTCCAGTTAAATTAACTCTTAATGCTTCGGCATACAACTTTGTGGGAAGTTTGGGGATGCCTATTCCTGTTCAAACATGACTGTGCACCAGTGCACAAAATAAGATCCATAAAGACATCGATGATCGGAATAAGAGGAACTTGACTGGCCTGCACAGAGACTGACCTCAACCTGATAGATCCCCTTTGGGATGAATTAGAGCGGAGACTGCATGCCTTTGTCATTAAAGGTCATGTGCTTGTTCTGTCATCATTTAGGCTGCATGTCCACCAAAATGTTTTTAGCCAGCTGAAAATGGCAGGCAGTCTTCTTTTAAGAAATATCTACGGTTACTAGTGTTAGAGATCGTTTCAGCATATAAAAATGTTTACACAACATACTTGCTCTGGCATTCGTTTTAAATTATTTTGTTCCATGTTTTTTTTCTGAATCTGTATGACTCTTTTCTAAGGAACACAACGGACAATAACTTGTTTGGACCCTACTGACTTTCACTGTGTGGGTAACATCATTAAAAACATTATTCAAAATACTTTTTGTGTTCTGCAGAATAGAAATGCAGGTGTTGGGGTGAGCAAATAATGAAATGTTTTATGCGAACTGTACCTTTAATTCTTCCCGCCCTGTAAAGTGCCATGCTCTCTGTGGTAGCTCAGTATGAGGTGCTTCCCTCACAAAGGCTGCATAGAGGGCTGCTGACTCACACCCTTTTGTGTGGGCTGATTGAAGTGAGCCAGGTATGTAGGAAATGCACTATAAGTTGGTTTTGGTTTAGAAAGGCCCTGATGCTTCCCCCCCTATCTTAAGCCCTCTGTTTGAGCTGGCTGAGAAGTATAAGTCACTGTTCACAAATATCATAAAAAAAAAAAAAAAAACACAACAGCATTTTATGAACGCTCAAACTTTATCACACAAAAACATACACTGCATTAATAAAACATTTCCGTAGGACACACATTAAAAAAAAAGAGAGAGAGAGAGAGACTTAAAATACATTACATATCAACAAACAATTTACAATTCCTTAATTTCCTGTCTTCTTTTTACGAGACCTATATATTGAACTATTGAAGTCTGGGTGAAAATCACAAAGGTGTTTAGCGCAGGTTTTCTGAATAATGCATGCCTGAACAAATCCCATTTAATACCCGAGTGCATACGGGGGTTTCAAGCATGGCCAAATTCATAGCAATTATCTTTTTTTTCCCTGCCACTGCCTCTCCATCCAATTGAATTAGTAAAATAATGAGGTGGAATTGGAAACACTTAATGACTCTCGGCACTGCATTTCCTACTCCTGTTTTATTTATTTATTTATTTGCCAACTTTGATGTTCCAAAATTAATTTCTTTCATTACTTGTGACTGGCATTTAGATTTGGTGCAATTTTGTCATAGAAATGTTTTCTTCTGTTTGTATTAGGGGTGTAACAATATATTGTGTCAGAATATATCAATACAAAAATGCAACATGTATCGTGGATAATGATTAATTAAACTATTATGAATAATGTTAGATATAATGTATAAATATGGTGGAATATTTGTGGGTCCAGATAATGCAAAGTTTCTCATGTTAGCAGGGTAAAATGGCCAACATAATTTAAATATATCTAGTCAGTGACAGAATGCAAGCATATTCATCTAAAATAATTCTGTATTTTCAGCTTCAGAATCATCACCACCATTGTCCTGTGCATTGGGTTACCAGCACTAAGTCCAAACCTATTCATTTCCACCCCCGCTGTAACACCAAATTTAGCATTTAATCAACACATTTTTTGTTAACCTATATGTCTTGATGTATCGCAATAATATCATAATGTGAGGTAAGTATCATGATATGTATCGAATTGTGACATGAGGATATTATTACACTCCTAGTTTGTATATAAAGAAAACTATTTATAAAAATGCATCAAACCAAACCTAATGGTCCGTAGTAAGAAGGCCTCATCAAACAGATACGCCTCGAGGGTTTTAAACATGTTTACAGAGGTAGAGGATGTAATGCACATTGGTAAACCATTCTACAACTTCGGGACAACAAGCGATCTCCTTTGCAAAGGAATTTCAAGGAGTAACTTGTTTTGTGATCTAAGAGATCTCTGAGAGTAATCAACATCTATACACTCAGAAATATAGTTTGATAGCAGTCCATCCAGAGCTTTAAAAGTATACAAAAGTAGCTTACACTTAGCCAGTGCTAAGATATATGCTAGAATAGGGAATATATGATCCCCCTTTCTTGTGCTTGTCAGCAACCTTGCTGGTGCATTTTGTACCTTCTGAAGATGTACGGTGAAGACTGACTTACACCCAGGTACAAAGCATTGCAGTAATCAATACATGAAGAAATAAAAGCATTCATTAATTTATTTGTCTGTCAAACTGTGTCAAAAATTAAACCCAGATTTTTACCATAAATATGCAGGGGTTTTATTGGTGTATTATTTACACCGCTACTTTTTCCTCATTGAACTGGAGAAAGTTATTATTCATCCGTCATTTTAGATATTCATAAAGTGATTTAATGGATCTATCAGCATGGTGTCATCAGCATAAAATATGAAACAAATACTGATATTTAATATGAAACAAACCACTATATTAAATAGAACCGAGAGGAAGTATATTATAAATAGTCCCAAAATAGAACCTTGAGGGAAATGAAACTAACTAAAGACAGTTCCTTGGATGCCCAAATGCTGCCTCAGACAGTAAGGATAGTATGGTCAATCATATCAAATGCTGCGCTAAGATCCAGCAGAACCAAGGATTAAATAAAAGTACTAAAATCAATACTACAAAGCCATCCGCATTGCTTTTAAGTCCCTTCATTTTTTAAGGACCTTTGATAGAAGTATAACATGAGCCAATAATAGTTGAGAGACTTGAGTTTATGTGTGAGGGGTGATTTTAGAGACTATTTCGCATTTTCTACGGCGATATCTCCATAAGGCCAGAGCCACGGGTTAAAAATCATACATCAGAAAGAGGCCGAAAGATCCAAGTGAAGCAGATGAGAATGGTCACACATTCTGACTGCAACAACCCCTGCTATAGACTCTTCAGGCAACAAAATTTGGAAAACACAGATGCAGCATTTAATGAAACCCAATTATCAGACACAAATTTGCCTATAAATATGTATGAGAATCGCAAGAGAGCAGAGATGCTAATGGTTTTGTCCGACCCCGTGTTTCACTTGCTTCAGACTTCCCTTCAAGGGTAGCCCACGCAGTTTGTTGGAACATTAGCCTTTATTAGCACAAATGGGTTGATTTGACAGCCAAGTCTGTAGCATGATTTGGCTAACCTTCATTCTTTGAAAGCACATCTCATTTTCTTCCAAAAGTGAATCATTACTCTCCTCAGCTAAGCTAATTAAAAACAGTAGTGTCTGTGTGGTCATTCAAAGTCATTTGGCAGTAATAGTCAGTTGGCATTTAGAAGAATTTCCTTAAGCAGTTATATGAGACCAGAGGTGCACCTTAATATAAATGGTAAATGGACAGCATTTATGTAGCTTTCAAAAGACCCATGGCCATCAAACGCTTTACATATTGCCTCACATTCACTCATTCATACACCATCCAGCTCATCAGGTGTTTTGCTCATGGACACCTCGACACTTGGTCGGGTGGAACCGGGGATTGAACCACCAACTACTAATGTCTATCTGTCTGTCTGTATTACATTCCTGCAAATACAGTAAACGATTAATCACGTTAAGTTTGTGTTTACATAATATGCATATCTGTGTGTGTAATTACTATGTTTAAATAAATACACACATCTATATTTGGGGGGGGTTGGGACATAGTTTCAGTCAATCTCATGTCAATCTTGAGTACCTATAGAGTTGTATTGCATCCTTCAAATCTCCGAAAAGTCTTTAGTTTTATTATATTTATAAAAGAAATAAAGGCTGTACCGAGTCTTTCCGGAAAAAAACGAGCGCCTAGAGGCGTACCGTGTGGGCGGAGCTAAAGAATGACGAGTGCGCATAAAGCGGTGACGTCCTCAAGCGTGGAGAAGAAAACGCTACCCTATATTAACCATGGCTATCACTCAGATTCAACTAATACAGATATGATCCAGAATGAGATCCGGAGGCTGAAATAAATTGAACAAGAGAAACAGCAGCAGCAGGACGTCCGTCTCTGTGGTATGTACTGTATTTAGTGGCCTGTCAACATTTGTGTGTGTTTACTCGCAGTTTATGAGGACATGATTCGGTTTATGGACTATTGTATGTGACTAAACCTTAGCAGTAGCAAGCAAAACGGTTTTGCACGTCAGACTAGTGTAACGTTATACATAGAACAACAATAAAGTAACCTTAGCGCATTTGAATGACGAAGCACGCTTTGTGAGAACATACCCTAGGTTTATGTTTGGGTGGTTTTACAATAAACAAACTGACACCTATATTGGTCAGCTAAACAAATGTATTTAAACACACACCATAGATTAACTAATTAACTAACGTTATACACGATCGTGTTGTTTACGGATGTTTAGAAGCAGTTTTACTCACTGCCTGCTTCCAAAGCACGACCGTGAACCTTTATCGTTGGGACCACTCCGTCAAAAACACACTTCTTTGGTAACTGTTGATTTTGTGAAGTCCTGACAGCAGTTACCGTGGAGATCTACTTTTGCGACACGACTGAAGCGATGTTGTGAAGCTTCCCGCCATTTCTGCTTTCAAATCGGTTCAAATGCAGCGCTGCCTTTCCGGAATGCTGTGCTGAAGCGTTGAAGTCACTTAATGTCACCCATAGGAATAAAGTGGAGTGCGGCGTGACAGAAGTGTTCACGGACGAGTGGATCTGCAGCTGAGAGCAGTGTTTATGGGGCGTGCATTTGCTCTCTCGCCTCTAGTCGCGCGCGCACCCTTACGGGAGAAGAACCCGTATGGCCCATACAAGGACCTTCCGCTCTATCGACGTCAAGCGGACCCATACACGAAAAAAACTCTCCGAAACTTGTGAGAAACCGGAAGGAATATTTTTGACACAGAAATACTCAATCAAGCGCTCAACATTAGTTTTTGAAACTTTGTCTATGTTTAGGATGGGAATCCAAGTCTTTAACAGTGTAAAAAGCTCAGTATGCATGAAACAACATTTCACCCCCACTTTAAGAAAAACGATTTTTAATACACTCACCTAAAGAATTATTAGGAACACCTGTTCAATGTCTCAATGCAATTATCTAATTAACCAAACACATGGCAGTTGCTTCAATGCATTTAGGGGTGTGGTCCTGGTCAAGACAATCTCCTGAACTCCAAACTGAATGTCAGAATGGAAAAGAAAGGCCAATTAAGCAATTTTCAGTGTGGCATCATTGTTGCTGCCAGACGGGCCGGTCTTTTACAATGAGTATTTTACTCATTGAGTAAATGAGCCGGTCTTTGAGTATTTTACAATCTACTCAGTTACTGGGATTTTCACACACAACCATTTCTAGGGTTTACAAAGAATGGTATGAAAAGGGAAAAACATCCAGTATGCGGCAGGCCTGTGGGTGAAAATGCCTTGTTAATGCTAGAGGTCAGAGGAGAATGGGCAAACTTATTCAAGCTGATAGAAGAGCAACTTTGACTGAAATAACCACTCGCTACAACTGAGGTATGCAGCAAAGCATTTGTGAAGCCACAACACGCACAACCTTGAGGTGGATGGCTACAACAGCAGAAGACCCCACCGGGTAACACTCATCTCCACTACAAATAGGAAAAAGAGGCTACAATTTGCACAAGCTCACCAAAATTGGACAGTTGAAGACTGAAAAAATGTTGCCTGGTCTGATGAGTCTCGATTTCTGTTGAGACATTCAGATGGTAAAGTCAGAATTTGGCCTAAACAGAATGAGAACATGGATCCATCATGTCTTGTTACCACTGTGCAGGCTGGTGGTGGTGGTGTAATGGTGTGGGGGATGTTTTCTTGGCACATTTTAGGCCTTTTAGTGCCAATTGGGCATCGTTTAAATGCCACGGCCTACCTGAGCATTGTTTCTGACCATGTCCATCCCTTTATGACCACCATGATGCATCCATGATGGCTACTTCCAACAGGATAATGCACCATGTCACAACGCTCGAATCATTGTTGGTTTCTTGAACATGACAATGAGTTCACTGTAATAAAATGGCCCCCACAGTCACCAGATCTCAACCCAATAGAGCATCTCTGGGATGTGGTGGAACGGGAGCTTCGTGCCCTGGATGTGCATCCCACAAATCTCCATCAACTGCAAGTTGCTATCCTATCATTATGGGCCATCATTTCTAAAGAATGCTTTCAGCATGTTCACTACATATATACATAAGTTTCAAGAATGTGAAACATAAATAATATTCTCAGTTTTTAAATACTTAAAAAAAAAAGTTTTTACACACTAATAGCAATATCGTATCGCATATCGAATATTGCATTATTTAACAAGATAACGCATTTTTATTCAATATTGCACAGCCCTTTATTGCTCAATGACTAATATTAGTATGGAATTTATGGGTTTATCTCCACAACATTTTTGAAAATTGAGCCTCCCAGGCACCATAAAAACACAGAGCTGTCCACTTAGATCTGTCAATCTTTGTTCTAAGCAAGAGTTTGGAGCGTGGCTACTGGAGCAGGCGGAGCCAGAGGTTGTTTAGCTGCTGTGGGACCATGAATAACAGGGAAAAGATATTCAGCTTCGGGTACAGATGTGCAAGCCAAAAATCACTGCATTTAAACCTTCAAAGATTAAATGGGTCATAAACAAGTCAAAGCAAATGGGACGATGTGAACTCACGATGCTACGGGCTACAATGGATTCTTTAATACCATACATCATCATCACCCACTCGTGCAGAAACACAAATGTTCTAGTTAATTATGTTTACTTTGATGTGTCCAAAGTAGACAGCTTTAAACAGTTGGATGGTTTATAATAACTGTGATGTGAGTTTGCCAACTCAAATGCTTACTCGTGACAAATAGCAACACAGCTAAAAGTAAATATGCAATTTTACTGAAATTAGCCTTTTACCAGTTTAGACATGTCTTCACAACACCTGTGAGAGATGTTTGTGAGGCGTGTTTGTAAAGGCGTGATGTGCAAAAGGGGCGTTCACAAGTTTGTTTGAGAATATGCTTTATTTGGGTAATTCTGCTGGTGCCACAAGTGTGGCAGACAGTACATATATCACCTTTAACTTAAAGTACTACTACACTGTATTAATTAAATGCCAACCAGCAGTGATATAAAAGATAGTAAATATAAGGTTACATCCACTCTATTGTAGCCCAAACCATGTGATATCAGAGCCTGCAATAAATGAAAATGAGCCATGTGATTCGGAGTTCACTCAGGAGCAGTAATAGTAATTACAGATGGCTTTGACAGTCACTCAGAAATAAGAGAGAAGGAAAACTCAATGTGAATTGATTTAGAAACCGTGAGTTTCTCTGGAGGGGGAAATGGGCTCTCCAAAGACCAAACACAGAGTGAGGAGATAAGAAAGCAAAATGAGGCCACTGCCTGAGGGTCTCAGAAATCTACTGGGAAAGTGAATAAAGGAAAAGAGGGGGCAAAAGAGAAGAGGCTGGCTTTCTGGTACAGAAGTCGACAATCAACCAGAGACACTGTCACAGAATGCATGGACACTTTGCACATCATCAATATTCAAAGCAATAATCACTAATGACAGAGGAATGTTTTAGAAATGCATATTTTACAATCAAAGCTTTATCAAAAAGAAGTCGGACTAATGAATCGGTTGAAAAAGGTCCCTAACATCCCGCCATTAGTTATAATTCCAGTTCAGTTAGCTGTATCCATTTATTTGCATTTACATTGTTTGCATATGCTCAAAATATTATAACAGTAAAAAAAAAAAAAAAAAAAAACATCTAGATAACATGTACTTGTGTTGTCAAAAGTACTGACCGGGATACCAAATTGGTACTGAAATGTTAAAAATGTGACGCTTTGAGTGCTGTTGAGCTGTAATCGTAAACTCCTCTGACTGGCCGTTGTGCTCATGTGCTCATCGGATGTGCCTGTGATTGGCTACAATGATCAACGCACGGCTGTGGTTTGAATGAACACAAAGTGTTTGAAAGTGTTTTGAAAGCAGGAGCAGGAGCGTTTGAAAGCACAAGTAGGCGCCAACCAGCGGAACGCTCTGTGTGTATTTGTAAATGCTCTGTGAAAAGTGTCATTGATGTATTTTTACAACATTTTTGGGAAGCGCTGATCGTAGTAGCCAATCAAAGACATATTTGATGAGCGTGTGAGCACAATGTCCAGTCAGAGGTGTTTACGATTCCACTCAGCCACGCTCAAAGCGTCACTTTTTTAACATTTCATTACGGATTTGGTATCACGGTTGGTACTTTTGACAACACTAAAACGTACATTGGTGTACATTTTACAAGAAAATACTATATATTTTTGTTGTTTCTTCTCAATTATTTGTGACATTTACTATTTTTGAGTGAAAATTACACCAATTTTTCCCCAGTTTTGTTTTACAGCTCAGGCTTGTCTATTGGTCAAGTCCTTAACTGAACTGAGTGAACTGATCTGCTGAACAGCCCGTCAATGCACATATGGTGTAAATTTCAACAACAAGTTTCCTCTCCATCTCAGTTGGTTCATATTCCCTGAAATGACCCGCAAGACATCGAGCCCTCAACAGCATGCCAAATTGCTTGCATGCTGCAAAGTGCACTTCTGCTTTCGAGGATTTTACTCACATCTTGATAATTGTAATTCTAACCCACAGCTAAGCCAGCCTTTGTCTTTTACGGTCTCTATAGACTCGATAACGCTGAAAACATAAAGAGGAGATGACAAGTTCCATAATGCTTTGCGTTATATTCCTCAAAGGTGCAGCCTTCTTTTTGACAGTCTGGATGAGCAATAAAGGCTCAGAGTATTGCATCTGAAAGAGAATGCAATATCCCGTCCTATGGAGCAAACAAGAGGACTACATTGTGAGAAATATCTCTGATGAAGGCTCTGAGGTAATGCTAAGTGCAAAGTCTACTCAAAAACACTCTTTGGAGCCTTTTAAATAAATACATTTTGTCTCAGAAGAGAGTACATTTTTGTCTGATTGTGCAGCTCGAAATCAGAGCTTGAGGGAGGAAATCCACAAGCATTATGAAGCACCGCTTGCAGGTGAATGTGTTTGACCAGGCTTGAACTAGAGGTCTGTCCTCGACTTGACTGTCCTTGAAAACTCAGTGCGACTGACCAGGCATTTAACATCATGATGCGTCTCTCCTGTGAAAATCAATGGAAGGAAATTACAACGTGCTTGCACAAAACTTCACTGCCGCAAGGACGAGGCTGCATGAGGTTTGTTCATGGTCCCAAAAGCGCCTTCCCATTTGTGTTCGGTCAGCAGGAAAACGTCCTTTGACAACGCTAATGATAATTAATGAAAAGATTTAATGGCAATAAAGGTTGTCTGCGATAATTAACTTTGGTGTGGAAATTAACAATTAACTTCCTGCTCCTGGCATGCACGCCAGTCTTTAACCCACAGAATGCGGCTGGTAATCAAAAAATACTCAATTGACCAGATAAAACAACATCATTTGGGATTACCACACAAGTAGATAGTCAAGACAAGTGGAAATTATGGTTTCGAAGTGGCTTGGCGCTGAAAGTGTAGCTTGATAAGGCTAGAGGGGAAATATACCACATTAATCTAGATTGCCTACGGATATTTCTAAATGTCCATTCAAATGATGCAGGTTTTCTCCTTCCAGATCCAAAACCCTCAGGTTATGTCAAGTCAATGTGCAGCCTTCTGCAGCAACATCCCGAACATAGAGGTTTGAGTGCTGTAGGTCACAAACACGGCCAGAAAACATATTCTCTAATCCTTCCAGGCAAGACTCTCAACAACAGGATCAAATCCATTAGGAAGAACGCGAAGTGGACCTGTAGTCCTAGCAAATGCAATGTGACAGTGGGAAGAAAGAAAACAACAACAAAGTGAGGATTCTAGTTTTATTCAGACTGCCGTATATTTACACTGTACTGAATGCCAGTCTGCGCAAGCCTGCCAACATAGCGGACACGCTCAGTAACTCTCAGTAATCGCAATGCACCTCCAACTGCTAAGAAAAGAAATGATTGATTCTGACTTGGGCAGTTCAATAATGCAATGCAATTAATCTCTATCCCTTACAGCAATCACTACGTGCTTACTACAAGTGCTTGAGGTAGAGACAGACTGTGTGCTCAAAACTGGCAGGAAGCACTGGCACTACTGTGGAATTGGCAGCCAATGTCACATCTCCTGCAGACAGAGCAGAGATCATTAAGTGTCATTTTCCTGTGCCATGAAAAGTTTCAGTCAACCTGGAACATTGAGAGAAGGCAAATACACAAAGTGAGTAGAAATACAGTCACAGTCTATAACAGCATCCCCAAAACACAGCTGCCATCCATCAAGACCAACTTATGAAGCCAAAAGGAGGCCGTTATTCCCAAATCTTGCTCGTAGAGAGACCATATTGTGGTCACTTCATCTTAATCTGCTTACATAATCACACACCACACATGTAATCAAATTTACCATATGCAATCTGGTAGATTGGAACAACCTTTGCATTGCAAATGCGACTTTTTCCATCTTAAAAACGGGAAAAAATATGCTCAACACTTGAAGTGCAATGGCAGGATCCCACGTGCTGTGGCTAAAAGTAGCTGCCAGTCTGGGGCAGTTTGGATGGAAACATTTTCTGGCAATCATTTATTTTTCTTCCCATAGTCTAGAGGGTGATGCCACTTAAGTTTTCAACCAGCAGAGAATACAGTAATGAGCTTGTGGAAAGGCAATCAATGGCACGTGTTCCGAGAGAGACAGAGAGAAATAAACTGGGTTAATACAAAGTAAACCTTCCTATAATAAAGAAATGGTTTGTAACTGCCACATAGTAAGTGGACGTGTCAATAATTGGTGTTGCTGAATGTGCTTCCTCAGTTCATTTGTGTATTCTGTAGATCAGTGCATGGTGAGATTAGACACCATCACAAATTATAACAAATTATCTTGAGTAGTGGAAGTGCTTAAGAAGTGTAGAAGTGCTAGTGGAAGAGTAGTGGAAGTGCTCCCTAAAACTACAGATTAATAAAGCATGAGATTAAGAAAGAGCCCATTAAATATTACAGGTCAAATCTTGAGAATCTAGAAGTGTATACATCATATTTCCTCATGACCAGGTACGCTACAATATTTTCCTAAAACTTTCATGCCAAGTAATGGTGCTATAACTGGGGCAATCCCCTGAAGTGACTAATGGCTCACAGATCATTTGTTGTGGAGATTGAAAAAAAAAAAAAAAAACACACACACACAACCTTCCTTTTACCAGCCTTGAATTTTACTGTTATATCATATTTGTTTAGGAAATATAATATTTAGAGCATTTATAGTGGCCTTTAGCTGATGTTTAGCAACAATGATTCTTCGTGGTTCTGTTTACAGATTTATATATTGTTAATGACATACAAAAATTAAAAAAATATATAGTATGACATATAGTATGGCACTTATAGTATGGCACATATAGTATGACGCATATAGTATAGTCAGAACCCTTGTGTGTAGGTGTATACCCCCCCCCCCTTTTTAATACCAATGATATTGGACCTAGTCACTTTTATTGCCTCTAATTCAGCACGTCTGTTTACCTACCACTAACTGATAAACACTTATTATTAAACAAGTTAGATGCTTTATTTTCACTCCAGTAAAATGTTTCTGGGAGAGGACCCACCCAGTTTTTGTTTTGCCTCCGACACCCCTGGTATTACATTTTTAAATGTCTATAAACTATTCATTTAGTTCTGTTTTTATTGTTGGGGATGGCAAATCCCTTATCTTATGATTGTACATCAGTAACAGTATTACAGAATCAGAGACAGAAAAAAACATCCCATTTGAAGTTATGACACAAAAATGTCAATGTATATTGAGCTCCTAAGTGCATTCTGGGTATTGTAGTCCTGCCAGCTGCATGCTTTGAGAAAGAGGCCCGTATTGAATTCCATTATGATTCATCCACCCAGGATTCAGGCTCTCTTCTGCAGAACAGAATTACTCTATAAATAACTGTCTCCCTGGATTCATTGTCGATATGAAATATGCACAAGCTGTCAGATTTAAAAGCTCCACCATAAACATGGACTTTGCAGCCATTGACCCTTTACCTATTCAGATGACCTCTGTCCCTTGTCTGCAAACTCGTTTGAAAAACCAGGACGCATCCAGAATTCACTGTGGTTTTAGGAGAAATATAAGTCGTCGATGAATGCGCACACACATTGTCCTGTTATAAAACTCACACTATTATATAAAGAACAGTGAAGCTTCTAATTCCAATCACTTGCCATCTCATTTTGGACCAAACCCAGCTGTCTCATAAGTCTAATTTACAGCCACTCTGTCCTACGCTCCCACACTAGAGCAGTAAAGAAGGAAAGCACAACTTTTGGACTCAACAAAAAGGATTGTCTGCTGGCCCAGGGCCAATGTGCAAAGGTTTCGTGCCAGCTAACAGAACCGTCACTTGATGTAAAAAGGAAAAAAGTCCTTATTGTTGAGCCCTGAACTCACTAAGCATTTATGATAGCAGTGGCATTATACATCCCATCTCTGAGTGCCCTGGCAACATGACAACAATGGCTTTTCAGAGTTGCACCAGAGCAAAAGGAGTTGTTTTTTTTTTTAAACTTGCAAGTGCCAAAAGCTCTTCAAGCTTTTTCTCTTGGTTGTCCGTTAAACTCCTACGTCTGTTAACAAAGGGATGTGACTTTCAGACCTGGAAGTGGGGACAAAGCAGCATGACAGTTGGGGACGATTTCCCAGGCAATTCTCAGCAAAAGCCAGAGCACTCACCCAAAGTGCACAAGCAATGAGATGTGCACGCACGCACACAATGCTTCCAAGCACAAAGAGCCACCAAGACAAGTAAAAAATGGTGCATTAAAGGACAATGTGAAACTTTAACAAGGAGAACTTATGAATGCCAGAGAGATATAAAAACCTTGTTACCCAGCTATATTTTAGGCAGCTGCATTCTAATCATGGAACCTCACAAGTGACTGACAGTAACTATCTACATATGCAAAACATATGACGCGAGTTTGATTTCAACAGATTTCAACAACATTATTGTGCTGCTAAGCAAACAGCATGGTACTGTACAATACTAGGCATAAAAACAGCACATCCTGTTTAAAGAGCAAAAGAAAAAAAGAAAAAAATCAACTTTAAATGACAATGAATCATACTTTCCAAAGCTGTGATAGGCTCCTGCATCTCTGCAACCTTAGGACAAGTGGTTTGGAAGATGGATGAATGATGCTTTGCGGCACTGTGACTTCAACGTTTCTCTAGCCTCATCCACCATCTTGTATTTAGTTTTTACTTAGCCTTGTGATGCCTAAATTCACTACTAGTAGCATAACAAAATTATGATATTAGTTTCATTTTGGAATTATTTAGACAAAGAATAGCACGTTGCTTACACACTGTTTTCATTTCTTAACAGTAGTTAAAGGGTTACTTCAGTGATTTAGCATATGGCTTTGTATCAGTAGAAACCTGGGAGTAAATTTGAATGATCATTGAATGACCGCACATATCTCCCTGAGACGAGAGATTTATGTATTTTATTTCTGGAAAAAATCCTCCGATGACGCAAATATCATCAATTTGCGTCATCGGATGACTTTTCATCCAGAGACTAAAGACTACAGCCAGCAGAAGGAGCTATTTCCGCATGTTTTCAACCCGCCCATGGGAGGTTAGGATCGCACCATGTAATTCATGTATTCATTCATGTAAACGGAGTGGAGCGGAGCACAGTGAGCGTTTCAACTTTTCAAATGAATTCCTATTAAAGTTAAGCTTCCAAAGACATGAATTGAAAATGCGGCAGACTGAACACACACTGTGAATGACTGCCGCGGCCGTGCTTACCTCAGCTCTTTGCTCTCGTGACTGTAATCTGACTCCTGCTGTGTTTGTGCCGTGACACTCGATTGGCTCTCGCACATTATATTGAACACACACTTTCAGTTTTTAATTGTAGTGTCTGTTCTCTAACTAAACTGATTTTATAAAAATGAACACGGTGGGCAATTGATCAAGTGATCCAGTAGCCGTGGCTTTGGGAGTGGCCTCATAGTGCAGCGAAGCAAGTGCATTCTGGGAGTTGTTGTCTTTCATCCCCATGAGACAAAAATATATTATCTGTCTTTTCTCAGTTTAGAAGGCACCAAATTCAAAAATTATTTCACATTTATACTTCATGAATGACCCAGTTTAAATACAAAGCTTAATGCTAACTCACTGAAGTAACCCTTTAACTATATTGTTAAACCAGTTTTTGGGTGTTTTTAGACCTATAGATCATTTGCTTTGTTTTAAAATAGGAACATAATCTGTTACAATGTTCCCCTTTTTTCTTGGTTCGGTTCGCTTTCAAAAGACTACATTTCGAAGTGTACCAATATGTGTTTATGCAAGTTACATGAGTAAAACTGTCCTCTCATTGGTCAGAAACAAATGCTCCAAATGAGCCAGGTGTGAAAACGCCCTTAGTTATTTGCACAATTTACTAATCCATTTTCAGCTAACATTAGTTATTGCACTGTAACTATGTAACATGAACATTTTTAAAACATGAGAAGGATTTAGGTTTTACAGATCTATAACTATCCTGTTTGGCTCTGTGCAGAGTTCAGGTTTAGCTACTGTATGCACAATAAAAATAAAATAAAAAAAACACTTGGCTGTAATTGCAACTCAGATCTCGTCTTGGATGTGGGTGAGAGAAAAAGAAATCAAGCACAGCTGGGAAGAGGCCGGGTATTAGGCCAGCTTATTACTACAATGCCACACACTGCAGCACTTTTCTATTCAACTGAATAAAAGAACTCCTGCGCCATTTTCCTCAGAGCTAATTTTCTCTAATGAACTCCTTGCTGATTAAAAAAGTAAAGAGAGATCTTTCAAAAAAGAGGCTGTACTGTATAATATTATTTTGGGTGGTAGAATTGCTCAGCTGAACATCGAGACACAATAGCGATTGAAGTTGAGAAAACTTTGAAGCGATGCATCATGGTTGAGCTGCTCAGATCAGATTGAAAACTGATTTAGCGTGTAAACGGAACACACTACAGGGGTGGATATTAGCATAGCAGCACTGCGAGCCTCACCATGATGTTTTGTTATCTCAAATTCTAAAAAAAAATAAAAGAATACCCTAGAGATTCACTCCCCTTGCGCTAACACAGCCCCCAGAATCAATTTATGGACTACTTTACAATGCTAATCAATGAAGCTCCTCATGACGAAGCTTAGCAGCCGTAATGGGGAAGCAACTGTCAACTGCTTCATGTTGAGCGATGTTTGCCATGCTCAGACAAAAGAGCTGAAAGATTCTCATTTATTCTATGCCATGAGGGTTTGACCTGTCAGTTACTGCAATAAATCACCTCATATCTGCAGCAAAGCCACTGAATAGTAATGGGTCAAAACATAATGAGCCAAGTTAAGAAACAGAAAGTAATTAGTAGCTACAATGAGAAACCAAAGAGTGGTTAAAAGCGAGGCCTTTGCTCAACAACCCTGAATATAGCAAGTATGTATTGTGCTTATTCAAGAAAAAAGATTTGCATTGTATCTACGAGAGAGCTCATAGGCAAATAATTCTTTAATATCTGCTCTTCAGCCACAAACTCAAGCACAAGGAGCATAGTAACATTTAGTAAACAGTGGCATATATGAGAGAAAGAAGTACACAGATACAAACCCCCAAATGCACACACACACTGACAGGTGCGACTCTAGTACTCGCTCTACTGAAGGAACCAGGCACTCTCAGAAAAAAAGGTACAAAAGGGACAGTACCCTTTAAAAGGTACATAACACAGTCCAGAGTACCATAGAGTGCCATTGCATCCTTCATATCTCCAATGAGTCTTTAGTTTTATCTAATTGATAAAAGACAGATACACTGTACCGATTCTTTCTGAAAAGAGCTGCGCTTGTGGACATGTGGTGGGTGGAGCTAAAGAAGCGCACACACACACACACACACAAACTCAGTACATCATGGCATTATCACACTGCAATAGGCGGAGACACACTGCAAGCGTGGCGTGAGCGTGGTGTTTCTGTTGCGTGTCAGCCGCATGTTAAACATAAATATATAGCCTACTGATACAGCAAAGACCAGTCTACAGAATATTTCTTTCTCTATTGACAGGTGCAATATTTCAAAATCGATAATGATTTTTTTGTTGTTTTTATTATTATTATTACAATTAGGCCCCTGCATTTATGTTAACCTAGAGACTTTCAAACATGAAAATGCCATTTTTAAAATGTATTCGTGTCAAAATGACATATAAGCATCTTTTCCTATAACATTTTGCCTGGAAACGCTTCCAACACTCACTCAACACACTTGCGTCGCGTGAAAAATAGGCATCTCTTCTATTTCGAGCATGCACTCGTTTTCCGTGTGGCTCGAACCACGCCTGAGCAGTGTGTCACGCAGGCAGTGTGCAAGCTTCAACATGTTAACATGGGAGCCGAAATAAAAACGGACACGCCACGCAGCAGAGACGCTCATGGCACGCTTGCAGGGTCCCCGGCCTAAGTCTGTGTTGTTTACATTATATGCACTTATGCGGCAATTGCCAACAAAACAGAGACATTTGATGCTGTTTTACAAACCGCCTGTGGTTTCGACTCATGACTGGGAACAAACAAACATACTTGCAGAACTCTGTTGCTGCTCTGGAAAAACAAACTGCAGCCACTGTTTCCTTAACATTGGGTTATTTGGGAAACTGATCAAGGTTATCTTTACCTCACAACCAAAAACATTACATTCAATCAAAAAGGCTCCGATGGCTCAGACAGGCTCAGATCGGCCATCATTGACACCAATGTCATTTCCTCTCTCAAGACCCATAAAGGCACTAAAGATGTCGTTAAAAAATCTCACTAGTGATTCTACAATCATTTCATGAAGCGACAAGAATAGTTTTTGTGTGCAAAAAAACTAAACGACTTATATAGTGATGGCCGAGTTCAAAATAATGTTTTGAACGGTTATGAATCAGCGTATTTATTCATGATTCGGATCGCCAATGTCACGTGGTTTTAGCAGTTTGGCAATTTGACACTCGATCCAAATCATTAATCAATACATTGATTCATAACAGTTCAAACTTTATTTTGAATTTGGCCCATCACTATACAAGTCGCTATTTAGTTTCATCATCATTGCTTCATAAAATGATTGTAGAATCACTGTAGTGAGATGGACTGTAACGACGTCTTTAGGGCCTTTATGGGTCTTGAGAGAGGAAATGACATTGGTGTCAATGAAGGCCGGTCTGAGCCAACGGAGTTCAACAAAAATATCTTCATTTGTGCTACGAAGATACACGGAGGTCTTAAGGGTGTCAAATGACATTAGGGTAAGTAATTAATGAGAACATTTCCATTTTTAGGTGAACTAACCCTTTAAGCATGAAAATCCAACTATTTTACAGTGTAAATAAGTCAATGTATGAAATAGCATTAGACCCCCTCCTTCTCCAAAAGACGGGAAAATGTGGTGTAGAACTGTGAGCCAAGTGACTTATGTTAAATACTACCAAGAAAATGGTGCATGTTTAACAACACCCATGAAGATTTACATGATTGGTATGTCACATGGGTCAAAAGGACAATGCAATTATGAGAGATGTAGAAAGAAGTTCCTCAAATTAAATATTAGAAAGTACAGAAATTCACACACGGCCCCTGTGAGTTCCTCAGAAACACCTACACTGATCTCATCTCATCTCCAATTCAATTGCATGTCTATTGCCCATTTTTTCTATTCTTCACTCTCAGCTAAAAGCAATCTTATGAACGATTGCAGTTCTGCACTGATTAATCGTGTTAGGGGTGATTTTGAGATAACTCAGTTATGTTCTGCAAACACAGCCTGCAACTAACATCCAACAGAAATGGATAATAGACTGAAAGTGCTGGTGTTGGTGTGATGACATAAATGATTGTACTAAAAGCAAACAGTTTTATTAGGTTGTAGTCATTTTGTCATTTGAACAAACGTGGTGTCCAAGACAAAAATTAACAAATAAATCAATATAAGAGGTCTGAAAAAATAGCAATCAATTTGTATTAGAGACTTATAGGGTGAATTCAGGTTGATTGGGACACTTTGACATTGAGCTGACTGGGCAAAGGTGTCCCATTCAACCTGAGGTCACCCTAAATAAATAAAAAAAAATAAAAAAAATTATTAATCAGTACTTGTTTCTTTCCCAACTAAAACACCTAAAATGTCTTTCTTAACAACTAACTTTCTTATACTTAAGATGCAGAATTGAATATTTGACGATAAAACAATAATTTCTCTGAAAATATATCAGAGTAATTTTAATTCTCCTGTAATTTATTGTTTTAAGGATGTTTGCAGTGTAATGCACACTGCACCACACCAACCACACTGTGTGGGTCACCTAAAGCTGGAATCTGCTTTAACAGTCCCCAAATGATGTGCTTTTGAAAACCAGTAATTCAAGTGTAATTCGTCCTATTTTGACACTTATCCATACGCTGTGAGCAATCAGGGCTAAGCAGAGCTTAACAAATATCTTAAGACTTCCACTAAAGCTCTTTTCAAATAACCGAAGGCAGGAGTAATAAGAAGCCTTAATAAAAGACGAGAGATGCAAATAATAATTTTAAAAAGCGATGTGATGTTTAAAGGTGCAGTGTGTACTATTTATGAGGATCTTATTGACAGAAATGCAATATAATATAGACAGCTATGCTTTCAGTTTTTTATTACCTTAGAGACATTTCTATCTCCATACACCGCAGGTGTCCTTACAGCGAAGTCAAAGTTTTGCACCATCATGTTTCTACAGTAGCCCTAAAGGGTCAAACTGCTCTACGGAGTGCTAGCTACTCTCTGCTGTCTCAGACGACGACATTTTGTTTTGTGTTGGCCGCCGTACCTTCTCGATGTGCTTTGAAAGAGAGGGGTAGACGGTTGCAAATCAAACCGTCACCACTAGAGGCCACTAAAATGTACACAGTGCACCTTTAACTAAAGTCGTTTTGATTAGAATGGTTGAATTGGATCATCGAAGGTCAACAGTAAAGACATTTTAACAAAGTGAGATTAAATGTATAAATTACCATTGCAAGTTTGCATGCTTTATAGTTTGCATGTTACTGTTTTCATTCATTTTAAGGAATACCAAATCTGATGTTGTGCAAGTTAGATGAGTAAACGCATGCTCACATTTAGTCCAGAACTACAAAAACCATCATGTTTACACACAACACCTTACACACTTAATCCAGATTTCTCTCAACATGTGTCAATAAATGAGAAAAAGTAACTTACATTACTTATTTGAAAAAGTAATACATTTTGTTGTAAATTTTAAGATAATTTTAAATTAAACTTGTAAATTTAAATGTGTTACTTTACTTATTACTTGAAAAGGTAATCTGATTACGTAACTCGAATTACTTGTTATACACATTACCCCTAACTCTGTTCAAGTGGACGGATAGAGAAATAGTTACAACCACAAACTACATCTGCAATGTATGCAACAAGGCATTAGCTGATGGATGAGATTGGTGTAATCAGAGAAACTGAGGTAGAAAGAGATGGCAATAAAAGAGGAGTTTGATCAAGCGAAAGCGAGCACAAAAGTAGAAGATGGGGGAAGGGATCTATACCCAGGCATCCCGTATACGTCTGAGAGGCTGCAGGCAGAGTGGACCATTAGGAGGGCCAGAGCTTGATGATGAAAGCTGTGATAGAATGTGCACAGCCATTTCATTGAGTGCTACATAGGATGCCACACTTACGGATCTAAGTCACATGTCCCTTACCTAACCAGAATATGGATACATTTTTGTCATTAAAATACAATATATAGTAGTACGGAAATTAAAAACAAAAACAGCTAACCTATATCAAATGTTCAAGAAAGTTCTAAAATAACAGAAAAAACATGTTCTAAAATAAGGAGGAAAGGGAGAAGGTAAAAAGCTACAAAGAAAACAAGACAGAAAGATAACAAAAAATAAATTATACAATAAAAGAAAAACAGTAAATGGGAAAATTACTAAACGATGCCATTTACCTTTATTATACAATTAAGCCAGTTTATGCATCTTAACCTAAATGAGATTGCACTCATAATTAGAACCAACATAATCACAGTAAAATATTTGTGCACAGATGTTTTAGGGGCATTTTCGGCAAAATGAGGGAGGTTGGGAATCGCATTAAGAACTGCATTAAGCGGGCAAACGGAAACAGCAACAAGTCTTTGTGATGTGGGTTGTGTGTAAGTGAACACTGACAAAATGGTAGTAAACACATTTCTTAGCATTTAATCAAAAAATAATCACAAGTAAACAAGATTGAACAGGTTTGCCCATGCCATGTAAACATCTTAATCCAAGTAATTCCTTTCTCTGATAATCGTGAATAATCCCAAGATGCATGGGGCTTGAGTCCCTCTTTTAGTTTATAGGGGCTTTGCCCTCTGTTTATCACCCACCAGGCAAGTAAAGTAATCAGTGATGTTTTGCATTGCATATCATTGGTTGCAGCAAAAGTGTGAAAATGTATTTATAGTGTTATATTATACTTTACACTTTGTAGCATATTTTCTTTTTGTAAAGAATGAATATAAATACAATGACAAATATAAATTTTCCAGTATGAATATGGCTCTTCCCCTACTTTTTTGCAGTAAGCAGAGCTGTAGAGAAGATGAATTGAATAACACTTGATGGTTTAGTGAGGGATGTATTATCAGTGGTCTTTGCCATCTGCAGTGGAGAGCGCTGTGATAACTGGGGTTAAGAAGTCATTACCAGAAGAGGAGTTAATATTGCTGTTGTTTACTCTGCTTACCCGAAAATGTCAGTCTAAATGACAAATACTGCTGTCCCCATCAATTCAAAAAAGAAATTCCATGACTGTAAAGGCCTGGCACACGTTTGACTCACACCGAGATGAGTGCGATACTCATGGGAAGGATGATACGCCACTGTCATTGAAAATTAATGCTTAATGCATTCCTTAATGGCTCTTACACAACACATCAGAATTTATCATGCCTCTTTGAAGCCGAAGGCTCCATCACATGCACAGAAAAGGGAGAGATAATAGGTTACGCTTTTGCTTTCAGCGAGGACATTTCCAACGGGAGGATGAGGTGGCCTTACAGTACATGGTGTAAGGAGGGAGTATAAAGACCAATGTAATTGAGGAAGTGCAGTGACTTGATATGACAGACCGAGTGTGATGGGATGGTCTGAAGACCTTGGGCAAAAAAAAAAAAAAAAAAAAAAAAAAAATTCAGCAGCATCTATAAGGAAGAAGGCAATAAAAAACAAGCAAGCATTAGGAGACAGGGCCCACGTTTCAGTGCAAGTCACTTTCCTCCGCACAACCCTATAAAAACAAAGAGAAAATGTGAACAAGGGATATGTCCTAATATGGACAAATCAGGAGGTATATGCTTGACAAGAGCTCATGGAATGTACAGTATCCCCTGCTAAAACGAGCGTAAAGGGATAGTTTATCCAAAAATTTAAGTTGTGCCGTCATGCTGATCCAAACCAGTTTCACTTTATTTTGTAAAACAGAGAAGTGAGGAGTTTACCACTTCTAGGAGATCTGCTTCTAAACAGATAAACACTTTAAAAAAAAGAAGTGGGGAGTGTGGCGCAGGTTGATGTTTTAAGGTGCTGTACCGTTTCTTCTAAAAATGTTACTGCTTCAAAGTAAGACATAGTAACTTTCTGAGATTGTGGTCTGATCTGACTGAGCCCAGAGCAACTGAAGAATGTGCTGATCACATATCTGATATTATTGATTTTCTCTAAAAAGAAGGAAACCCCCTGCATTTGCTGTCTGAGAGGCATTTCACTTGGAATGTGACTGGGAGGAGGTGGTTTTGTGTGTTGTATATGTTTCTGTTTATAATATATGAGAAGGTCTGTCTAGCTTTGCCTAGTTCCACATTGGTTTAGATTTTCTACATTGTCTTTTCATTATTTGCACTGCTGTTGAGTTTCTCAGAGTTGCTTTTTGTTTGCCATTTTTTCTTCTGACTCAGAGGAGCAATATCATCAATTATGCTCTTAACATTTGAGTTAAAAGAGTCAAGGAGAAAATCAACAGAGCCTGCAGATATGCTTGGTGTTAGAGATAAAGCCTTCATAAACAGCATTAGTGTTCTTATTTAAGCATCTCTTTTTGACAGAGACAGATCTAGCTTCAATGGCAGGAGATATTGATATACCAAAGAAAATACAGAAATGATCAGACAGAGCCACATAATCAATAACAATCAAGGAAATGTTTAGACCCTTACTGATAAGTGATTAGGGTATATCGTGGACACACTCCATATTTATTGTTAACAACACATATTCTTATTTTTACATAGCCCATTGTCTGTGCCTTAATTTATTTTTTAGACTGATTAAAATACATTGTTAGCTAACTGTGTGCTTTGTGTATGTACATTTCTAAAATACATAATGTGGTCTCCTCTGTTAACAAACCACTTTAAATTGTAATGTAGATGCAAGCATTTTCTGTGAAATTGCTTTGAAACTATGTATTGTGAAAAGTGATATAAATCACAAATAAATGTGAATTGAATTAAACTTGGTACACAGACCTCTTCTAAATAAAGATGTATTTCATTTATTTATTTAAAATAATTATCTATATAACTTATTCTGTGCTTTATTCCAAGCCTGAAAGTCATACATTTGTGTGTGGAATTCTAGATTCTATTCATTGTGAGTTAAAATCAGTGAAAACTGGTGAAAATAAATCGTCCACGGCTGTTTTTACGCTGTTCCCAAAAGCATAAATCTAAGTAGATTGTAGAAACTGTTGGCACTAAAGATCTCTACGAATCACTCTGGCATGCAACACTTTTGGGAAAAGCAACCCTGATCGGTTTTCTGAACTGAATTGCTCAAAACTCATTCAAGAGATCAGACTTAAAATGAACTGAATGGAAACAAGTGACTATACTGTAAACATTTTTTGTTGGTTTAACTTAAAAAAAGTAAGTAACCTGGTTGTCTTAAAATTGTGAGATTGTTGAAATAAAAATTGTATTTGATACAATGAAGGAAATTGTTTTAATAATAGAAACTCAAAATATTATTGTATCTGAGCCACATAATTTGATAAATCATGAGAATAGCACTGCATTTGGCATGTTTCACTGTCATGACAAATAAAACTCACACAATTACCCAATATGCTTACAAAATCTTTTAATAAAGGTTGTCGATTCTCAAAAATGTTCATCGCATTATTTTTTATTATTATTATTATTTCAACGAACTCAAAAGTTTAATGCAACCAGGTAACTTATTTTTTAAAATATTTTTTGTACAGTGTATGATGCATTTGTTCTTCAAAGAGTTCAATAGATTACAATTTTTAACTGTGATTAAGTTTCTGACTTCTGACAAATAATTTAGACAATTTTCTATATATAATAAACCATCAAATTTAAAGGGGATTCTCCAAACACTGAATTTTCGGCAAGCTTTTTTCAATGTAAATTTAATTTAGGTGTCTTTCCAGGAAAAAAAGGACACTTGGAGACTCCAAAAGGACACCAAATAACCAATTGATAAAAGAAGAATCTATATAATTCAAATATTTTTCAGAATTCACAGTGTATAGTATGTGTACAAAGCACCAGCAAAGATCTAGTTTACATTTAGTGAAGTGGAGGCCTGTTAGTGCACACACTGCACATAAGGAGCAGTGAGTAGGAGAACATTAGGAGCAGCGAGTAGGAGAACATTAGGAGCAGCGAGTAGGAGAACATTAGGAGCAGTGAGTAGGAGCATTAGGAGCAGCGAGTAGGAGAACATTAGGAGCAGCGAGTAGGAGAACATTAGGAGCAGCGAGTAGGAGAACATTAAGAGCAGCGAGTAGGAGAACATTAGGAGCAGTGAGTAGGAGCATTAGGAGCAGCGAGTAGGAGAACATTAGGAGCAGCGAGTAGGAGAACATTAGGAGCAGTGAGTAGGAGCAGCGAGTAGGAGAACATTAGGAGCAGTGAGTAGGAGAACATTAGGAGCAGCGAGTAGGAGAACATTAGGAGCAGCGAGTAGGAGAACATTAGGAGCAGCGAGTAGGAGAACATTAGGAGCAGCGAGTAGGAGAACATTAGGAGCAGCGAGTAGGAGAACATTAGGAGCAGCGAGTAGGAGAACATTAGGAGCAGCGAGTAGGAGAACATTAGGAGCAGTGAGTAGGAGAACATTAGGAGCAGTGAGTAGGAGAACATTAGGACTATAAGAAGTAAGAACTGCTCCTAATGTTCTCATACTCACTGCTCATTAGGAGCAGTGAGTAGGAGCACATTAGGAGCAGCGAGTAGGAGAACATTAGGAGCAGTGAGTAGGAGGACATTAGGAGCAGCGAGCAGGAGAACATTAGGAGCAGCGAGTAGGAGAACATTAGGAGCAGCGAGTAGGAGAACATTAGGAGCAGCGAGTAGGAGAACATTAGGAGCAGCGAGTAGGAGAACATTAGGAGCAGCGAGTAGGAGAACATTAGGAGCAGCGAGTAGGAGAACATTAGGAGCAGCGAGTAGGAGAACATTAGGAGCAGCGAGTAGGAGAACATTAGGAGCAGCGAGTAGGAGAACATTAAGAGCAGCGAGTAGGAGAACATTATGAGCAGCGAGTAGGAGAACATTAGGAGCAGCGAGTAGGAGAACATTAGGAGCAGCGAGTAGGAGAACATTAGGAGCAGCGACTAGGAGAACATTAAGAGCAGCGAGTAGGAGAACATTAGGAGCAGCGAGTAGGAGAAAATTAGGAGCAGAGAGTAGGAGAACATTAGGAGCAGAGAGTAGGAGAACATTAGGAGCAGTGAGTAGGAGAACATTAGAAGCAGTGAGTAAGAGCACATTAGGAACACTGCAAACCGCGGACATGCACCCCAAGCGCTCATTTTTGCTATGGCTCTCGGGGAGCGATTGGGGTTGGTTTAGCGATTAGGCGCCTTGCTCAAGGTCACCGCAGTCATTTCCTACCAGTATTGAGAATCAAACCCGCAACCTTCAGGTTACCACCCTGACTCTACAACCATTACGCCATGACTGCTCCATTTATATTTCGGACAAGTCAAGTTGCGGGATCAGGACCACATGCTTGCACATCAATATAACAGACTCAAGCATTCTTACTATACAACTCCTGTACATCACCGCAATCGTGTTCACCTTGATTGCAATCCTCATCCATCAAAACTTCACTAGCAAGATGCTAGTTTGTGTATCACCTGGCCATACAGTGATGGATGTTTTGACATCCCATTCAATCAGTATTTCACAGCACGACGCGTGAGGGCTCACACTCTTCAGAAATCACAAAATATGACAGAGGTTGTTATTTAAAGTGAAACACACACTGGAATGAATAATTCACTAAGAACACAATTCCCTCTGCCATATCTGATGTAATCAGCCTGGTTTTCTTTACATTAGCGCTGTTTGAGTGAATGCGCTTACTGGATCACTGGACTGAAAACTTTACCGGAGTTTAGTCAAGTCACCTTTATTTATATAGAGCTTTTTACAATGCAGATTGTTTTAAAGCAGTTTCACAATGATAACAGGAAAATAATGCAACAGAATTGAATGGAAAGTATAGAGTTCAATATTTAGGGTTAAAGTTTAATGTTTAAGTTAAATGTTTAGCTTAATGTTCTTGCACCACAGATGTGAACGAATATGAAAAATCATAAGGTAAAATTATGCAATTTCTTGAGCTTCAGTATTTTATTACATTTTAATGCGTTAAGCATTTTAAAATGAATCGCATGCATTAACATTGGCAGCTCTAATATTACAATAAATACATGTATAAAAAGGTGCTGAATAACTTTGATCTGATCCGGAGCAAGGAAAGTATATCCAGTGATTATAACACCAAGAGAGTAATGTGCAAATAAAAACAAAAGACACAAAAATATGAATCCAGGAAATGTGCCAAGTACTTTCATCTCATTTTATCCCAAACGAGAATGATGAGACAGTATCCTCCCGCTATTCAACAGAAGGCCTTAGGTAACCATCTCTTTTTTGGCATAATTGCTAATGCGTAGAGAAAAATCAGCTGACTGTGAATGGTGACTGGGGAGGAGAGATGATTGTGGAGGGACCGTCAGGCTTCATTATCACCTACTAACTGTGAGAAGCTCGTTAAAATACCAGACTTCATCCTTCTTTAGCAACCACAGGCCTAAAACAGCTGCCGATGCGCAACAGACGTTCCCTATAACCATATTTCAAGAATCACTGCCATCTTTCCAGAAGATTGAGAGGGTTAGGGTGGATTTTAATTTGTGTTTGCTTGAATGTGTCTTTGGAAAGCAAAATCTTGATGCACAAATTGATAAGTGTTTGAAGGGACAGTAGACGACATTGTATTTAGATGAACGGTTATGGTTTAGCTTGTTAGATGTGAAATAAATATTTTGTTGGTTTTCTACTATCTGCCAATATGGGGGGGGGGGGTGTCTGATTAGAGTTTGGACAAAAGAAAAATCACATTTTTTCAGAGGAAAACATTTTGTTTCACTTTACTGTCAAAATGATGATATCTGGTATGCATTTATTTTTCCTTCAGGGTTTCATGTGACCTACTAGAGGAATCTCTGCTTTGATATAAAGCAGATCCCTGATTTAAGCTCCCAGCTCCTTTGAGACATCTCTTAGAAGTGCTGCCACTTTCTTTTTGGGAGCCAAATGTATTCTGTCATTGCAGCCTTAGTGACTGTCATGAAGAATCCAACCGAAATCTGTAAATCGCACAAGAGATATTTCCTCTTTACCAGACAAATGCAAATAGCCACTTTAGTCTATTATAAGCAAAAATGCAGTACTGCAATGACAACTATTTTGCACATTTAGTGTCCCATTGCTTATAAATAACTCTGCCCAGCTATTAATTGTTGATCCTGGACTAGAGCACAAAATAAAATAATGTTATTTATATAGCGCTATGTCTCAGACAAATACCATAACATGCCACCAACAAAAAGAGAGGGTGACATTAAACAACTAGCAATTTTACTTCTGTATTGTTACACGTTTCATGATTTCAAACTAAATAAAACCAATTGGAGTGTAGGAATTTATCATTTGAGTAATTAAAGAATCCTGAAAGTAGTCTATACATGACAAGATATATCACAGGAAGGGGTTGAAATATAAGAGGGTTGGAAATGTCCGATAAAAAGCAAAGTTGCTTCAGAAGCATATCAAGTTATGTATGATGCCATATTACTAAAACATATTACTTTGTCCAGTTTTATGCCTGATGCTATGATGATTTGCCTTTTAAAACAATTGGTACTGCAGTGATATTTGAGTCTACTCCTGTGATCAAGAGAAAACAAATACGCAAAATGGATGCTATGCATTAGGTTTCTGGGAACCTCACAGCAGGGAAAGGCCACTTGCCCTGAGCTAAAAGAAAGCAGCTAATGTTTCATTTAGGGAGTCTCTCTACAAGAAAAATAATCAGCATTTAAAACAGTATTTTATATACTATAATGCTCAGGAAGATACCAGTTTGCAAAGGAAAGGGGTTTGCAAGTGTTGCTTTATCTTGATGAAAGCCGTTTGCAAGTTAATAAATAAAGGAGTACAAATTTTCCATTTCACACAAAGCTGCAAAAGAAGAAACTATAATGGAATGAGGGTTTGAACTCTCACCGAATATGTGAATAGTCAGTCTTTCAGATTGACAACCATATTTACCATCGTGTGACCTTCGAATAAGACCAGCTTAAAAGGTTAGTTCACCCAAAAATGAAAATTCTGTCATTCATTTCTTACCCTTATGTTGTGCCAAACCCGTAAGACCTTAGTTCATCTTCGGAACACAATTAAGATATTTTTGATGAAATCCGAGAGCTTTCTGACCCCACATAGACAGCAACACAACAACCATTTTCAATGTCCAGAAAGGTAGTAAAGACATCGTTAGAATAATCCATGTGACAATAATACTATACTACTACTACTACTACTCATAATAATAATAATAATAATTAAAAACTAACAAAAATAACTATTTAACAAATGTTTTCTCTACCTTTTACTCTTTTAATGCTATTTACATTGTTGGGCTTTTCACACAGTGCAGCGGTTCCTGGTTATATGGCAGAACACCGGCTCACTATTGGCTGAGCACACTATGCCTGAATTCTGAGGTCAGAAAGCTCTCGGATTTTATCAAAAATAGGCGACATCCACACAAAGCCAGAACGGTCCCCGTCCGTCCGTCGTTCTAAAGAAGAAAAAAAATCTGCCTACACACGAAACCACTGAAACTGTAATTCTGCCACAGAGATGCACCATGCACATGCGGTATCTGACTAGGGTCAAGATGTGGGGTGATGACGTCATCGTTTCACAAAATACATGGATTGGCTGTACACAAAAACGCATGGGTGTCGTTTTCAGATTTATTCATTCATTTGATTTTTTGATCTGGTTTTAAAAAAATATTATTATTATTATTATTATTATGATTATTATATATACAGCTCAACATGTCTCCGTGTGTACACGGAGCCTTTAATTTGTGTTCCAAAGATGAAAGAAGGCCTTACGGGTTTGGAACGCCATGAGGGAGAGTAATTAATGACATGTTACAGATTAGCCAATCTCACTCTTGAAATGTGAAGGAATAAGCAAATGTAAAAGAAGTCAGTTCAGTTTTATAGCCAACCTATGTGTGACTGCAACTGCATTTAGCCAATAAAACTGAAACTGAAAACCATAGCCATATTACCACTGCAAATAAATGAAACAACATTACATTGGGTCACCTCCACCAGAACGTCCTACAGTCCCTGAACACATCAAGCAAACATATTCTATCTTTCCACTACTCTTTGTTATGGTGATGTGGTCCATTTATCAGAACATAGTCCTCCCCCATAGTGTGGGCCCTGCAGTGAGCCCAGCGGTATAAAACTGAAGTGTATCATAGAAGGAATGACAGCAGGCCACACGAGGGAGAATTTGATAAATGAACGAGAATGGACACACTAAAATCTGACTGTGAATTATACATGAGGAAGCAGAAATGGCGAAGAGAGGCAAGCATGAGGCGAAACAATGTACCCAGGCAAATTGAAGGGGGATGCGTTTGGGCTCGGGGAGCGCACACGTGACATTTGCAGGGTTTTGCTATGGATTAATTAGCAGTTGATCCCTTTGTGCATAACAAGCTGCCATTATGTTTTAAAAGCAGCATTGCTAGCTCAAAGATTACATTTAACACACACCTGAAGCATTAAGCTAAACGGAAAACGTAAGTGACATCTCTACATCCTACTGACCTAAAAATATTCCAAATGGCATTTATTTCTTTACTTTGAATGACTCATTTGGACTCCAGCTGGGCCAATTAGGTGTCTAATTCTATGTTTCGTACAGAGTGCTTTGCCACTGCATATCAAAGTGAATACCTGACATTCAAAATAACGCTTGAAAGAAAGAAGCCATTAATGGAAAGGGTTGCAGCATTCAGCTGACATCACAATCATCACAACTCACTGATCAAAAACAAATTATTTTCATTACCGCCTCCCCACAAAGAGAAACCAAAGCAAACGCAGGAATGAAACATGGCTCCAGTCGCACAATTAATTCCACCAGTCATTCTCAATTCAAGCTAAGAATGTCGAAGAACACCACAGTTCTGCAGGTTTAAATTCTAACAAATGTTGTTTGTGCAAATCAGCGATTTTACTGCGTGGTGGTGATGACTACATCACTATTGCTAATGGTGATGAGTAAGTATCTTGGACATTGCTTTGTCTGACTAACATGCCTCCACTGATGCAGCACTGTAAAAAATCCTGACACGCAATACAAAACTGAAGCCGTACCTATGAAGCTACACTTAAACATACACAGTTTTCTAGACTTTCCATTCGCTTCTATTGTTTATATGCTAAGCTAATGATGGTTTCTATCCCCTAATTCAACCACTAAACAGAAATCTTGTGGCATTATTTAGTTTATTAACCCATTTAGAGGCCCTTGCCTGGTGATATCAAGTTATACTATCCTTGTGGGAACATTTTGGTCCCTTCATGGGGACAAACCCTAATGCACACAGATTGAATCAAGGTTCAAGGAACGTTAACATACACATCTCAATTTTGAATCCTGATCAACTTCCTTTGATTGCTTCAAAGCTTTCATACAAATATACAAATCTAAAAATTTGAAATAAACAATACTACAAAAAGACAATCCAGCAAAAAAGCATTGCTAACACCTGCATTCAACCACTCTTAGCCTGTCCGTCTTTCACCAGGAGAGCTGTGGAATGAGGATTACAGGACTCCCGGTTCCTCTTTTCCCTGTTATTACCCATGCTGCCCCGGGGGCATGTCATGAAGGGGAACCTGCATGCATTCTGTATACAGGGAAACTCTGAAATAACTTGAATTGGAACAAAGATAGCTGGAAGAAGAACACCACCAGAATGTAAACAATTCATCATAAACAAAGGCAAAACAAAGGTTTGAAAAGACGCTAGTCAGTGGTGTTTTTGAAACCTAGCACTACAGCTACCTGAGACCGCTATGCTGTTGAAAACGATGCCCCGTTACACACACACACACACATACACACACACACAAGCACACACTCGAACTTCTCACCTGCGATTAAAGGGGAGTGTGCTATCCAAACACAGCAAGCAGCACTCAAACAGCAGCAGCTCAACAATGTACACCAGTATGGCCATAAATGTCCACTCTAGTGCACATTTAACGGCCAACACAGCATTAAACACACTCTAAATCAATAGAAACAAATGGTGACCGACTGAAGCCATCCATCAGACAAGGGTAGTGGGGTGAAAACACACCCATACTAGCACAGCAAGCAAAAGTCCCTCCAGGAGTTTACGGTCAGCAGATAAACCATTCATTCATCCTGCAAAGATGAGTTGCTCATGATGTCTGCCCTAGGCTAGTGATTTACGCAATAGTAAAACAATGACTGATACCCAAGCTCTAATCCACCCCCCCTTTCTCCTTCCCAGCCAGCTAGCGGGATCACTTACGGTGCAGGTGCTCGGAAGCATAGTAATAGACGTCCTCATAACCCTCATGATAATCCTCTTCTGGACGGTACTTTTTGCCCTTTCGCCTCCTGGACCTCCGGATCTGCTTGACGAAACCAAGGAAGCGATCCATGCCTGCCCAGCGTGTGCAGCCCCACTGACACAGGCGCAGAACGCTGCACTCAGCCAGTGTGTAAAGGTGTGCGTTCTGTTTCACAAAGAGCACCGCTCCGAGAGATCTCCGAAAGAGAGAAAGAGCGAGACAGAGGCGGAGAGGGAGAGAAGGAGGGGTAGGGAGTAGCGTGGGGGGGGGGGGGGGGGCGACGGATTGCAGTCAGCTGGAAGAGATGGGTCAAATATCAGTCTTCTGTTGTGCACTGTTCTCCTTTAAGAAAACTGTGCGTGGATGGGTCCTCAGCCATACAGCTGAATGGGTCTTTGTGCATGCGTGTACGCACGTGTAGGTAAGGAAGATTGTGCATAGCGTAGGAACAAAAGAGAGAGCGACAAAAATAAGAGAAGGGCGGCGGGGGGTGGGGGGAGTTGAGAGAGAGAGGGAGAGAGGGAAACACACAGGGAAGTGAGAAAGACACAAAGTTCAAAAGGAACCGGCAGCAAGGCGAGGAATCCTTGTCTTATTCCAGAGTGGGACCAGGGGCAGGTCTTATCATCGTAAAAATTAAAAGCAAAGCAGTGGGATGTGGATAGTAACCCTCAAGGGTCTTTCTGGTGATTCTATTGCCAGAAAATTGGCAAAGCGATAATTCCACTAGATAGAAGGGGGCACCATGGTCACATGTAGCCTGCGTGGCACTGACAAAAAGCTGAGAGGATTACAGCAATTTCCAATTTACCGCCAACACCAGCCGATCCAGCCGGTGCTGCCTGGATCAGTGACTAATAGCATTAATGGGGCTAGAGGACTTCTTCGTTGAGCTGTTTGCCAACAATGACACCCAGGCGTGTGTCAGTAACCCATTCATTCAGAAGGGGTGTGTGCTACGTCACCCCAGGGTTTAATGACACCTGATTCCTATTGTGCTGATGTCATTCTATAGCCTTGACATTGGGAAAAATAGTAATCGTCTGTTCTAACCTCCCTGTGCCTTTCATCCCAGCACTGGAGACAATCACGTCAAAAACACCCTGTGATTCTTCACCTTATGAAATCACCCATTTCTCTATTGCCAATTCTCACAGAGATATATCATCATGGTCTAAAACATATCATGGGACAATAAAAACCCTTCACAGAAGGCTCACTTGTCACATGAAAGTGTCTTTTTTCGTGGTGTTGAGCCTTTTCTTTTGTGCAACGCAGCAGAAGGGCTTTCTTTGTCTGAGGTTTGTCACACACAAGCACATAAGAGGTTAAATCCCACTTCATTATATCAATCCTGTTCTTATGTCGTGATTCCCATTTAGCAGTTAAAGCCAAGTTTTCACACGTTATGCATTATATGTTTTGTCTCTGAGGTTTTGGAAAGAGGGAGAGAAAGGGTCAGACCGGTAAACACACATGGTCTAGACATGTCAAGTATCAGTTTGTACAGGAGACAATCCCATTGAGTTCCCATCGTTTTCTGTTACTGCCATTCTCAGAAAAAAAAAAAACATATTTAGAAACTGACAGGCCAGGAAACGGCCTATGATTGGACAGGATTGGTGATCGGTGAAGTCTCAGGTCTTACCGAATCCGAGTCCCAAAAAAGTCCCATTAATTTTACTCATTCCCTGCAGGTTCCAGCGCACACAAAGCGCGTGCACCACCCATCAATACAAGCGGAAAACATGGATGGAATCCAGTCATAAAAACGGGATTTACTGTATTTACTGTAAGGTGGAATTTGTCAAATTTTGCAGGAATAAATCAAAAGTAGGTCAGTACACCTAAATTCCATTGCAATATACTGTCTCTGAATATTAAACCGCAACAAGACTATTTGAATATGAATCCTACATGTTCTGAATGAATGAAACTAATTAATGGCACAGACACATGGTTTCATTTCCCATACCAAAAAATAAATAAAACCGAATTCAAAGGGCCCTAAATTCTCAAACAACTTATGAGTAGCAAGTACCAAAATGAGTGGCTTACAGCGATTAAACATTCAAATACACACAAAATGATGTTAAAATGCCTGTCTTGTCGAGTATTCAGTTAAAGAAAACCACTTTGCAATCACTGAATCATAAAATGATCATAAAATGATTTAAAATTGTTATTTTATTACTGTTTTTTTACTTTTACTTTTTTTATGAAAATAAATGTTTTAAAAGAAAAGTCGATTTTTGTTTGTATATGCTGTCAATTATTAGACTGGGTTAACCCAGCCTGATCAGCTGGCGATTTGATTTCGCCCGGCAACTCAGTCTGGAAACCCGTACATTAATTTCTACTGCTTCGGTTACACTTTTGTGGGAACCAATCACAGACTGGCTTATCCACCTGGCACGCTATGGGCGGGTTTAACAGGATGACAGATAGAGAAATGATGGGTCGTTGCCTGTTGATCAAGCCTCTTGTTGTCTGATTGGTTCTAATCTAATTACTATCTATGTACTATCTAATTGCGTAGAGTTATTTGAATAATGCCAGTTGATCACGTCCCTTGTGCAGTAGAAAATACAGAGCAGACTACCCAGACCAATGTTCAGTTTTAAATTGAGCTTGGTCTGGTGATAGCCAGACAAGTCAATTATAGTTATTTGAAAGTAAATCAGAATCACCAAAAATTGGCAGGTCCCAGTAAAAAAACAAACAAAACAAAAACCCGGAAATCAGCCAAGAAAATTGCAATCAGTGCTTCTCTACATTTATTATTATTATTAAAATCAGTTAATATATGATCATTAATTACAGTAAAAAATAAAATTAAAAATCACATATTGACAGACCATTTACAGCAGTACTGGAGCTTACAGCATGACTCTCAAACATCGAAGAAACCGTCTCTTTGTAGGCTGTCTTTTCAGCAATTAGAAAAAAAAAACTCCTATAAAATACGATATTGCCTCCCTGATTGTCTACTGATGATCAGACACATGCTTTCTCGTCAGGGAATGGTGCAACCAGGGAATTCACAGCTCCTTCACTTTGGAAACCCAGACTTGTTTATCCAATCTGTCTGCCACCTGAGGCAATCAATGAACATTCAACAGATTCATTATTCTTTCAGGAAATACAAAAACCCAGCCCCAATGTAGCTTGCAGGTTGGGTGTTTAATTAGCTCTGCGGTCGCCATACCTGTAATTAGACATCCTCTGTCCACATTGGGAAGCTGCTCTTTGCAAAACTGCAGAACAGAGGCAGTATTGTCAGGCAGGGGCGTATGAATCAGCATGAAGAGAGTTCCTTTATAAAATAATTCTCGTCTTTATTGACGATGGGCAATTCACAAAGCAGTAACTATTACTATTCATGAGGTACAGTAAGTGCATTGTAATTAAAACTATGGCTAGGAGATGGTGTAATTAGGACTAATTCACTATATTTCAAATTATTCCATCTGGTACTTTGGAATAAGAGCCGTAATGCGAAGCGTCAAGGACTAATAATGCTGTGATGGTTTACGCTTATGTTATGAGGACTGTGGCAGTTTTCCAGGTGCGAGTCTCTCCTGAGATTGTTTTCAGATAAGCCACTGCAGTAAAAGCCAAGCTTTAAACACTGAGCCTGTGCCAAGCTCTTAGGGTCTCTGCACCTCAGAGCTAAGCATTTGCTGCAGTCTCCATACTCTCCTGTCCAGCTCACAAACCCAAAATATAACTTTGCGTCTTATTTCTTTTTTTTTTTTTTTTTTTGGCTCAATTCCATTTGTATGGTAAATGCTGCGGTAAGTGCAGAGCTGCAAAGGGAGTCGTTTATAATGGCTGCATGATGACTTCCCTTAAAGGAACAGTTCACCAAAAAATGAAAACTGTCGTTTTTTCTTTTTCTTTTTACCCATTAAAACTTTTTCCATGAATGTGCCAAAAAGGACTATGTCCAATTAATGAACGGATCATTCTTTTTAATCAGAATGAAATGGTTTACTCAAGTGGTCTAAATTGATCAATTGAGAATTTGAAATATAGTGCTTCAAATCAAATTCAGTGAGTCAAATGGACAGTTTTTATGATGTTTTTGTTACAGGCCAGTCCTCATTAATGTCAAGAAAAACAGAGAGGCCAGGAAATTCTTCAGAAAAATAACAACTTTTTTCTATGGAAAAAAGAAAGTCGTACCGGTTAAGAACTATAGAGTGAGTAAATGACAGAATTTTCATTGATAAAAGTGACTATCTCAGCAGTGAAAGGCAGACTGAAAGTGTGTGGGTATGAGCAATCCAGGCAATCCAAACTTCTTAAAATCCTCACATGTGCAACCATTTGAGCATGAACTGCCTGAGGCTTTTTCTGGAACCAGGGCTGTGCCAGTTTGTTGCAATATGGTAGCTCCTCTTTGGATGCAAGTCCATTGAAAAAAAAAAAAAAAAAAGGCTGTCCAGACACTACATCTGCTATGAGCAAATGCTTCAGATGGTTGAAACAGCCTCTCAGTAGAGGCAGAAGGATGCTGACAGGTTAAACGTTTGGGTTTTCACAGTTATTTGAACTGAGGCATTCAGAAGTCATGCAGGATTGCCAAGTCAAGTGCTTCACAAACCAACCCACACAAACAAAAATCCAGTCTTTTTCAGTGTTCTGACTTCTTCCCCAGTACCCATGCACAGTATCCCTCCCATTGTTGAGTGAAGCTCTTCCTTTATTAATTTATCACATCTGCAAGGTTGCACTTATTCCGCCCGTGGCAAGTTCTATGAAGTACATTAGGTCTATTTTCATACCTTCTGCTCTAGACTCTTCCTCATACAAGATGGCAGTTCTGCTTGGAATGGAGAAACCTACACTTGACCAATTTGCTTTGCTTATGACAGGAACCTGGAAGGTTGTAGGTTCCATCCTCACAAGGAGGATCAACTTAGACCTGTTCACACTTGTAGTTCGGTTAGTTTGGTCCGGACCAAAAAACTAAAAATATAGTCCTGGTCCACTTAGCGGTCACACTGGCATTTTTAATAGCAAACCAAAGGCATAGGCAACATTCAAAACAATGCTGTATGCTGGATTAAACGCGATCATTTTATGCGTGTACATATGGCATTATTTTTACCCGCTGAGAACTCATGAAGAGCTCATAAAATGTTTAAAACATTCAAAACAGCACCAGTATTTCCTCCGTTGTATGCAGAAAAGAGACGGCAGTTCTGTCGTCTGGACCGGATAGTAATGGGCAACACAGGTCCTTTGATGAGAAGAACCAGGTATGCTTTTTGTGTTTTTTTTCTAGCATTTTCGAAACATGCTCATCGGACCAAATATTGAGGAGGCACTTGTACGTTGCTCTACATTTGCCCTGTAACGTTAACGTTATTCATTTTGGATACACCGATCTTTCCGCATCTTCAAATCAGCTGACTATGCGTCGCATCTTGTGACATTACGTTAGGTTTTTGGTTTGTTTCTTTGGTCCGTGTTGCGTTCATATAACAATGGAACCACACCAGAGTTCATTTGGAAGTGGACCGAGACCCATCTTTTTGGTGGGAACCAGGGTTTGGATGGCAGTGTTCACATATGTTCAAATGAACCAAAATGGACCTTGACCGCACTGCTTTAAAGGCATGGACACAATTGTGTGGTAAGAAATAAAGATTCTATACTGTGACTAGAGGAAGGTGAGAGAAGTTAGAAATCAATTATGAGTCAGAACAACATGGTATCTCTAAAAAGCAGCAGTAAAGATGTATAAATGGGCCTCACCATTGGATAGGAATGTTATTTCCACAATGTCTCCAAATATAACTGTAAATGTGAAGCTTATGGTTTGTACATTTTGAAAGCCATAGCTTTTCTACCCCAATCTCCATTATGACAGCCCTTATGTACTGTTATTACAAGAACAGGAGCTATTTAGATTGCAGGCCTGAGCATGGAACAGCTAATGGAAGGGTTTAAAGGTCAGGCCTAAATGCTCGCCAAGATGCGAAACATTCCAAGACCTCCATTGACATTGTCATTAACTTGGTACATGCTTAATCCTTTGCAACAGTTTCTTTCCGAGCCTGACGTCAACATAAGATTAGGGGGAACCTTACAATGGTTGATTATTTTTGGTCGAGACGGTTGGGAATCCCAGAGGCGATCAAAACAAACCCACCAAATAACTCTGACTGAAGGAAGCTATCTCAGACCTGTTTATGAATGTTGTTAGGAAACTGGTATTCAGTGCCAGAATGACAAGAATAGAGAGGAAGAGACAGAGGGAAAGCAAAAAAACTAGGATTAAAATATGCTTATTTAAGTATAGTATTGCTGTCAAGAAAGGGCAGAAGAAGAAAGATTGAAGGATTTACTCTTTCACGCCCACCCACTGAGTCATTTCACACCCAGACGGTTAATGTTAGCCAAAGCCTCATGGGCTGACACCGGCCTTCATTCAACCTTAAAAAGCAGTGGGCAGAACAAACCTCTGACCTTCCCACCCTCCACTGGGAGTACTCTAGCACTATAGGAGTATATGACAGAAAAATATCATTAAATCATTTAATTCAAGAGTCTCCCCTTTTCATGCATGGACGGCTAAAGCCAATGTCAAGGTAATTATGCATTTGATTAACAGAAAATTAAAGCAACACATATATGATAAACTAATTAACTATGGGAAATAAGAACAGTAGCTAGCTAATGTTGTACTTAAAATATGTACCAAATATAGAATCTACCAGCTCACTGACGCAGCAACAGTCAGAGATCAGATTGAGAAAAGAAAGGTGAGAGAGAGAAAAATACATTTAACAAACGCTCTGGTGTGAATCTGCAGCAGGCAATACAGAAACTTCATGCATCCCAAGGCGGTAGATCCATTAGCATTCCCATGCAGTCATTTATTCGGCTGGTGGTCACTGATAAAACATGCTATAAAATAAGTTTTAGGCAGTGTTAACCAGCAACATTCTGATGTATCCACACCAACTGGTGTCAGAATACAGTCAAAGCCAAAATGTTATTTATTGGGGGAAATGCATGAGTGGCCCATCTGTGCGACCTGTCTAGTCTCCTCAGTCAACCCCACAGACAGACATGATAGAGGAAGTTGCGCATAGAACTACACAGAGATGACAGGAAGAAGGCCTCCGATACAAAAGAGGAACATCTCAAAACAATAATTACAAACTTAACATGTTAACTTGTAATGGTCAACATATTAACAAATATGCAAATCTAAATTTAAAGTGAATCTGCCGTACATAGCAGTCACAAATGCACTTTTGCACTGCTTCAATCTGGCGATTATGTAATATAACAGGGTTCTGTGTACATGAAATATTCCCAGATAAATCCAAATCTAAATCTGAATTGAACCCAGCCAATAGTTTGTGATCTGAATCAGAAATTCAGTGACAATGCACAGCCTGCATAACAGAGACCGAGCAAGCCGAATATATCTAGTAAACAGCGTTGCATTCATTTCATGGTGGGAATCCTTTCATTGATAGCAGTCACGTGAAAGGCGTTCACTGCAGAAACTCATTTTAAAGATGTATGTGAAAAAAGACTGAGAGGGAGAACGCAGATGGTGACGACTCTGAATAAAACATGAGGGGAGAGTGACACAGACTGCTAAAAATCACATTCGGATCAGAGCACAGATTCAGCATGTCACAGACAGCATTTCCAGAAGTAACAGCGTCAAGTGAAAGTGTCCAAATCCTGCTTTGGGCATCTAGGCTGACCCAGGCTGACCTCAGATGCCAGTATTGTCCCCTGAACCAGTCAACCTTTTCAACCGCCATCAAACAACTGCCAGCACTGTGCTATAACTGTGAGTGTGTGTACTTCTACAACACATTCAGTAGGCACTCGCATTCCCTAGGCACCTCCATGTGTCATTCCTGACAGAGGGAGAAATCTTCCACCAGCCTTGACAGACATGTCCACATTATTAATGTACGTGACATGACTTCAAATGGAGTCGATTGTTTTCCTCAAGCCTGTAAGTGACAACACAAAATTCAGCATGGCATTTGCCAAGTTTACTGGCTAAAAAATGAGCAGGTAAAAAAAAAATGAAGGTAGAAAGAAATATTTGTAATTATTTAAATTGACCAATTTTTGCATTGTAGTCTAGAGGAACTGATGAGAGTTGATTCTGTATATGGCTGGATTTAATAAATATATCCTGCCGCTGTTCATCACCTTACATGCCCTTGCTCACAGCAAGCTCAGAGTGTTCCACAACATGCAGAGGCGTCTGATTAACAGTCTTTTATTGTGTAGGAAGCTTCTTTAAGATCTTTGGGAACAACTCCAATTGCCAAAAGTGCCATTTTGTTGAGTGACGGTTAACATTTTCTCCTATTCATAGGCCATTCACACTGCACCGGGACTGTCATCATGGTCCAAACGTAGATACATTTTTGCAGGCCATGTCTCAAATGAGATGTCTGACCGCCTACAGACTGCATTCCTGAAAGGTAGACAAATGTGCCAGGCAATCACAAAGACAATTTTTGTAAACAAATCAATTACCGCAGATACTGATAAGCTAATTATTTTCATGTTATGACTGGTAACTATTTATTGGTGTATCAAAATTCTATAAGAAAAAATACATTTAAATTAAACTAAAATCAATCATTTGAAATGCTATAAGTGAATTTATGCATCTCAACATCAATGCACAGTATGAAAAATCTTTTTTTTTAAAGCCACAATGTGTAATTTGTCGGCACTAGAGGTCACTTATTCAAAACAAAGGCATAGCTTGTTGATGCGTTGATTTCACAGAGCTTTTATTATGCCACAGACGGACACATCCACTTCTTCCGTTAATGCATATGTGGGGTATTACAGTGCTGTTTTTACCATATTAGATGCATTTGAGTGTGTAAGAAAATTGTGTTATAATGCTACTCTGTGCATTTGCACAACAGCTATTATGAGACACTACTACTGCACACTGCAGTATAAGCTAGATCAATATTATGATAAACTGAAAACTGTGTTGAGCTATATAACAATGATTTGTTTTCTATCTATGCATGCATCCAAACAGATGCTCGCCTGTCAAATAAAACACATTATATATTAAAGTGTCTTTGGTGTTTCCATGGTTTTTATAAAATAAAACACGGAAATCGAGGGTAACGTATATTGCAAAAAAATGCAATATATCAAAAGAAAAAGCTGACACTCTTATTTTAAACAACAACAAAAAAAACTAGCTTCATGCATTCCTTTTTTATCAACACTTGAATATGGGTAAGGTTTCATAAAAAAAGTAACATTTTGAACAAAAAGCTGAGATTATCACGTTTTTGTGAAAGACTACATCCATATCAGATCAAGCGAGCGATCAAACACAGATGGAGTCCATCAACACCCCTAATGCTTGCACAGTCCTATAGCTTGTCCTGGGTCCACATTTCATTCCGTAACATTAGATTGTTTTGATTTTTATGATGTTTAATGATGATGATCATTATTTTGCATATGCATCTGCTTAGATACGAAAGCTTGTTTTACTGCGTCTTCCTCACGTGTGTTTTGATCAGGAGATTCTGTACTCATTCAGAAGATGCGCAACAGCGCCCTCTTCTGTCTAACAGTGAAAACATGGAAAATTACGCTTTTGGCACGAAAGCGTTTTCTCACAAATAATGCATAAATCCGTGTTTGGCAGGGAAAGACATAAATAGCTAATTTGTCTAGATTTAAACATTCTTGGAAACAATAGGGATAATCTAAATACACAAGTCAACAAAATATATAACATTGTTCTAGTGGTTTTGGGATAATTTAATCCAAAGTATCTTACATATTGTGCCATTAAAACATTTAACTGTTAGGTGAATTTAAAGTGAGTGTTAGATCCAAGCGTCCTCTTTTTAGTGTTTAGTAGTAACCAGCTGTATAAAATAAAATACATTTTACCTCAAGAACTCTAAAACAAAAACATGTCATACTTTTCTTCCAGTGTCTCTCGTCTGAACGGCTGTGAAGGATAACATGAGCATTCTAGACAGCAGCCTGCTTTCTTAAGACAACACCACTACTATAAAAGCATCACATGACTTATATATAAGGCTAGCACAGACGGTAGTATATCTCCCTTGGGAAAAACGCTGTCCTCTCAAACACATTAAGTCTTCATGTGGCACACTGTCTTTGAATGGTGAGGAATGCGTTTGTGACACAATGCCCTGTAGGCCACTAGTTTTGTCTGCCGCAGTAAGCACAATCATTCCTCTGTCTGAGGATCATGCAATCGCCACGATCTGTCTTCAGCTGTTGCGCCAATATATCGATTCGACATAACCTGCCTAATGGAGTGTGATGCGGCTCAAGTGCCACTGGGGAGTAAGAAAAATTACAAGCACCTCAGCTGTCTCTTGATTTTATTTTATGTTAAATTAAAACTACACAGCGATGCTACATTTCATCTGGGAGGGGTTTTAGAAATAAACTGTAGATATCGTACTGAAGATATAAAAGATGTGAAGATATAAATGTGATGATTTGCCAGAATATAAAGCGACTCTGCGGCAGGCATCTGCTGCGGTGTTAGAAGGGAAAGATAACACCTCTGCTGCTGGTGGGTCTAAAAATATGTTCACAATCATAATAGACCTCTTGTTAGTTCATGTTATCATACCACATACTTGTAGATGCATACATACATAGATGACTACAAACCGGTTTTATGCCATAAAATATATGATGTAAACAGGTAAACAACTTGCAGCATTTAACTGCTTACTCCTGTGTGCAGGGGTCAGGGCATTGCCCATTCAAACCGAGTGCATGTGCCCTCACAGATCTGAGCAAATGGATTTGAATGCCCATACAACAACTATATATTTATATTTTTACATTTGATAATTAACCCTTTGAAGCGTACAATCATACCAGTGTGATTCGAATGTTCACTGCGTCACATCATCAGCTGCTAAACTTAAATCTGTGTTTGCACTTTGGCTAGTGCCGAGCCAGAGACAAATGCACTCAGCTATCGTCATATATCACAAATGTTCAGTGTTTTCAACCATATAATGTTTATTTTATGTGTCTGGCATTTAAATACAGATAAGCACTGGAGAAAAATATACACTATATGGAAGCTGCAAAAGTCCTTTCATATAATTAGATGTGTTTTATTGAAATCTTCTACACATTGCGTAGGTAACTGTAAAGTTTGCTCTAATCTTAGAATATTGCAGGTACAAAATTAATAGTGCCTTTAAAGGGTTAGTTCACCCAAAAATGAAAATTATTTAATTACTTACTCACCCTCATGTCGTTGGACACCCGTAAGACATTTTTTGATCTTCGGAACACAAATGAAGATATTTTTGTTGAAAGCTGATGGCTGAGAAAGGCTTCAGATAGGCCTCCATTGGCATTCAGTACATTCCCACTCACAAGACCCATAAAAGGCACTAAAGATTTTGCTACAAAGTCCATCTCACTACAGTGGTTGTACAATCATTTTACGAAGCGACGAGAATAGTTTTTGTGCACAAAAAAAATCTAAATAATGACTTTATTCGCCAAGTTATTGTCTTCCGTGTAGGTCTCGGCCGCAAACTCACGGGATAGCGGCACTCCTCCTCTTTTGGGTCATGTATCTGAACGGAGGATCTGCGTCATATTCTCACGTATGCGTCAAGTTCAAGGCAATAACTTGGTGGATAAAGTCTTAATATGTTTTTTTCTGCGCACGATAACTATTTTTGTCGCATTGTAAAATTATTGTACAGCCACTGTTCTGAGATGGACTTTGTATCGACGTCTTTAGTGCCTTTATGGGTCTTGTGAGTGGGAATGTACTGAATGCCAATGGAGGCCTATCTGAAGCCTTTCTCAGCCATCAGCTTTCAAAAAAAATCTTCATTTGTGTTCTGAAGATGAACGAAGGTCCGGTGTCAAACGACACGGGGGTGAGTAATTCATTAAATAATTGTCATTTTTGGATGAACTAACCCTTTAAAATTGTCATCTTTTGGTGAATTTCTTAGTTTTTAAGCTAAAATAGGTCACAGCCTATAGGCGATTCATACGGTTCTTTTTTTTTTTTTTTTGCCTTTTGTAAATGACACTTACTTTTGGACCAAACTCCCGATACACTAGGTAATTGGAGGTTGTTAGGTTTGCACTTAGCAGTACTTAAAAGAACAGCCTCTGTTTTGACAAAATGTGCCGTCGATCGAGAGATAAGTTTGCCGTTTGCCTTGTGGTGTCGGTGCTTATGCTTTAAACTGATTTGTTGAATCGATCTGATTTGTTGAATGGTTGAAGAGCAACACTAAATGCATTATATTTTATGTTCTTGCTTCAACAAATCAAAAGTATAATGCAATATGACGATTATTACAGTGAAAGCTAAAGTAAAGTTTTATTATAAAAAAAATATGTATTTTTATTTGATAAGTTGTTTTGTCATTTAAAATTATTGTATTTAATACATTGGTAACACTTTACAATAAGGTCTCATTTGTTAATATTACTTCACGTATTGACTAACAATGATCAATGCATTTTTTACATATCTTGGTTAATGTTAGTTAATAAAAATCCAGCTGTTCATTGTTTGTTCATGTTAGTTCACAGTGCATTAACTAACACAACTTTTAATTTTAAAAATGTATTAGTAAATGTTACTATTTATAGTAATTAGCATTAATGCATGCTGTAGATATATTGTTCATTGTTCATGTTAACTCTAAATGTTAAGTGTTACCAATATATTTTGTGTGTTCAAATGTCTGTAATAGTTCTGTGAAGGTAGTGAACAAAAGGGAACAATCTCAACTTTAGTCCAGCATGGCTTTCTTTACTTTGAACTTGAGATGCAATCTGACTTCAAATACGATTAAAGCAATCCCATAAACCACAGCTGAGCGAAGCTGCTCTTGCAATCAATTAAGGCGAAGGGACCTCATCTAGGGCATCATCTTAGATTTAACATAGACCAGCATGTTGGTGGACGTCCCGTAATTTAATTTCCGCCTTTGAAATAGAACCGAGCAGATTTACAACAAGCTCAGATCAGGTGCATTGACCGTGAAAAATGGCACGCATGATTGGCTAGGCAGTTCTGTGGACCACAACGGGAAAATATTAGCCATATGCACACACTCTCACCATGCTAAAAACGGTGATTAAAAAAAGCACACATACAATATTTGTTGAGCCAGATTTGATCCTAATCCTGTTTAAGGCATGAAATGAACTGACTAATGTCAGGTGAACCCTGTCTGCCTGTCCAAAGAACAATCATATTACACTAAACTGTGATAGTTTTCCCAGGACAAAAGTGTGTTAACAAATGTCCCGTTGGACATTTTATTGCGGATTTTAGTCGCGTTTCCACTGCAGGAAATTTCCGAAGGTACTAGGGAGTTTGTGGTGCTCTGTCTGTTTACACCGCAGGAACCAGGGTCTAAATGTATAGTTCCGGGGTAGAAATTCCCCACCTCAGAGAGTCCCTGCTCACGACGTAGTACTTTTCCAAAGTTCAGGAACTTTCAGGGGTGGGATTTGGGCACTGAACTTTCTTATTGGTTGAGTTCACGCAGCATTCAATTTCAACCCCCATTCTAAAAAGCCTGTTGTGGTGTGTGCAGTTCTTTGCTATTCGAATCAGCGATGGAGTTTAGACAGAAGACCAGGTTCAGGCTTTATTAAGCGTGGACAAATGTACACTTTTAGAAAAAAAGGTACAGTGCTGTGACTGGAGCGGTACCCTAAGGTACAAAAGTGAAAAGGTACATCTTTGTACCTTACTAACCCCTAAATGGTACATATTAGTACCTTAAAAGGTACATACCAGTACTTTAAGAGTGCGAATTAGTTCGGTTTTGTACCGTAGGGTACCGCCCCAGAGACAGCAATGTACCTTTTTGTCTGACAGTGTATGTGGTGGACAAAATCCAGCGGGAACTGGAAAGTCGTGCACAGTCCTACATCATCAGACTAATTTGCCTAATCTTCACGGTACTTTAGACCACGATGGAAACGCAGACCACAACAGGTATGGGAAAAAAGAATCTGGGACAAATTTTTCGGATTAATTTCAGTAGAAAATTCTGATTTTCACGTAATGCCAAAACAATGCTTTGTTTTAGTTTTTTTTTTTAAAACACGTGTCCATAAATGAAATAAACGTTCAGACCCACCCTTGGAACTGTGACAACTAGCCCCAGTCTCCCCTACAACAGAAGATGTGGTCAGATACCACATTTATCTTGCTATGCAGTTCAGAGCCACTTTCATGGAAATCAACAAAACTGTTCATTTTAAATGATGACAGGCTCAGGCCCCGTCCACACGGAGACGCGTTTAGCTGTATACGCATAAATTTTGTACCGTATCAGCGCTTCGTCCACACGGATCCGGCGTTTTAGAAGCATGAATCTGATATTTTTCGAAACCGGGACCCAAAGTGGGTAAATCTGAAAACAATCATGTTCCGTTTTCGTGTACAGCGAATCCGTATATTTTCTGAAACGGTGACGTCATCACACTACGTCCAGCACGGTGAAAGTGTTAAGGGATACAACTACAGGCACTCGGCATGCGCACATCAATATCGCATCATTTAATTAACGTATGTGCATTATTGTAAGGGTATGTTTTGGGTTGGGGTAGGTGTAGGCATTAATAAAACACATCTGTTAAGTAGCAAATGTATTTATTGTTATTTTATTGTGAGATTTTGCCTCCCCTCCAACCACTGCTATACCCCCGCTAGCCACAACTCTTCTTCTCCGTTTTTAGTGTATTTCTGTGGCAGAATTACAGCGCCACACACTGGCCTGGCATGCAAACTACATTGTTTTTAGTCAGTTTTCGTAATCTCGTGTGGACGCAGATATTTCTAGAAACGAGGAAAAAAAAGATCAGATTGGGAAAGCGCTGGCTTCGTGTGGACGGGGCCTCAGAGAGTTCACTTGATTGACAATCTCTGGCCAAGCCACTACTTAGAAAAAAAAGGTCCATCACTGGCCAGAACCAACCAAAATCCAAGACACCTCCAGGCAAGTCTGGTTCTTATTTAAAAAAATGGTGACATTATAAAAGCTTTAATCAATAAAACATTAAAAGTGTGCTGTTGGCAAGCACTTTACTGAGATAACCTTGAAATCTACGAAGACAAGAAACAGGAACCTTTTCTTGGGAGACTTGCACCAGGCTGTATTAGAGAAACTTTATCACCGTCATCTAGACACTGACTGGAATACAGGAAAAGCAGAGAATAAAAGTCAAAACTTTTCAGTTTAAAAGCCTCCTCAACGTAGAAAAGTGGGAAGGCTGTATAGATCATTCACTCTGCTAAATATTTAACCACCGTTCCCGACAGATCATATGGTAGAGTTCATAATTGCTCACTTGTTTCCTTAGCTGGCTCTAATTTCTAACACTTCAAAAAAAAAAAAAACCTTGCAGTTCTTCTCATTATGCCAAAGTCAGCTGGACGCCATGAGTCAGACCCTATCATTTTAATAGTTACAGCCATGGAAGTCAACATTCTTCTGAAATTATGAAGAAATTACTCAGTGGACAAAAATAATATGAAATGCTGTGAAGTCCATGAAAAGACTGCAAACACAACAGCAAAATTATATTGTAAATCAAAGGTAGATAAGCAGCAGTGATGGCATTTAGTAGTTTTGAAATCCCCAACAGGTTGCATTAGAGATAAAGCCTGTCTGAATCAGAAAGGCTGGAAAGTGATACGCCAGCACAGAAAGAGCAATTTGCTCCTTTTATGGACCAAAGTACACTGATGAAATCAGGAGTATCACCGCAGCGGTACACAATCATACCTCAGACACTTGAGTCTGGCCAGTGACTAGACTCTTGGAAGGGCTAGAAATGAAATGGAGAGAAGAAAGGAATCAGAATGTATGTGTTTTGTGGAAGCTAAAAAAGAAAAACACTTCACCAAATAAATCAAATATCATAAAAGAACATCCCTTTAGACATAACATTTCTGGAGATTTATAGAAAGCTTTGCTTAGATGGACAGAACAAAAAGAGCAAAACAAGTCTGTGTACTGTAAACAGGTTATCACGAACTGTCTGGTTTTAGTACTTGTTAGGTTGAAATATGCTATTTTGAAGCAATAATCATAGGCTCCATTGCATTCAAATTTAGCTCATGACTGTTAATTCTGTCCATACCCATCTTATTATTAAAATATTAATGATGATAATGATGGTTATGGTAAATATATGAAAGATAAATTAAGACTAACATATTTTCAAATGTACTGTATGTATGTATTTAATTGTTAGTTTGAAGCAGAAATCGAAAAATGTGCGATTCCATTTAAATCAAATATTTTTGTTCTTTGAGTCCTGTAAAATAACACCCTGAAACTGTCACACACAAAAAAACTAAACAAAAACATTCTGCAGAATGGCAGAGCATGCTGTTAACCATGATATCTAACTCATATAACCACTCAGTGGGTGGAAAGGAAAAAAAAACACCTACAGGAATCTTAATGATATTTAAGACCTTTCCGAGATGTAAATATGCTGCGAATCACCACTCACAGCACGATAATACTGAAGTGATATGATTGGGTAGTGCATAATGAATATTTATGAAAATAATAGGGATAAGCAGTTTGAGCATGGTCTTGGAGAAAAGTGCTATCCGTTTGAAAGCATGAATATATTGTTTTGTGTGTGGGAGATCATATCACCTTTACCATGGAAACAGCATGTACAGTAGACAAAACCTACATCATTTTCCCATAACGTAAAAGATTAATTGCAGTCAGCTGGTTATCATTACAACACAAAAATCACTGACGCAAATCATTCTGTATCATTGTTTAGGAATTTGTGATAATTACCATATTAACACATGTACAACTAGAAAACTAGACATTTGAAATATAATGATTTTAGTCAAAATAATTAGATTGTGAGAACTGTGTGAGTAAAATATACAGTGTTATGGTATTACTACATGTACCACACACGGGGTTTTTTTTTTGTGAAATTCCATAGGCATAATGTTTTTTATACTGTACAAACCATATTTTTTATGCCCCTACACTGCCCCTGTCCCTAAACCTAACCATTACATGAAACCTTCTGCATTTTTACTTTCTCAAAAAAATCATTCAGTATGATTTATAAGCCTTTTAAAAGGTGGGGACATGGCCAATGTCCTCATATTACACCCTCCCCTGTAATACCTGTTCCATACCCATGTTATTAGCCACATATTACACACGTACGCACACACTGAGTAAATGTGCAGCCCTTTACAATGCTTGCCATCTCTAAATACACTCTGTTAGACAGACCAGGTCTCCTCAAACTCTTACATTAGAGGCCTAGAAATGTCACAGTAAGTGACAAGTAACCTAATAGCACAAAGGGGTATTTAGGTTTAAACAAAACTGTTAAAAGGCCAGTGGAGGTTAAGCCAGCAGCCACTGGAGGTGTAAGTGAGTGTTTCTTGTGTTAAACGTTACACTCCAGGTCTCCCTGCACACGCTAGGCTGGCGGAGTCGTTGTTAACCTTGCAGGTGACCCTTCACTGGCAGGAGATGAGACGAGGAGCCTCTCTGTAGGTCAGTGTGTAACACATGACTCCCTGAAGGGTCTAATGTCCTATAGGTTACTTCACACAGAGGCTCTGTAGCTCTGCAGAACCAGATAAGGATGGATTTGCACAGTTTGCACGTAATGTGTGTAGAATGGAATCCTCACTGGTTTTTGACAAAACAAGAAAAAAACTACTACAGAGAAAATCCAATTAGGAGTCCACAATTGAGCACCAGCATGTTATTTTGGACATTATGGCACTATGAATATTACCAGTCAAAAGTACAGCATTTTATTGGCATGACCAAAATAAATGCATGTCTGCATTTTAATTTATATAGATATTGGGAATAGAAGTAAAAATTGACCATGGTATTAACACCTGATATAATCACAGTACCATGGTCCCAACCACCACAGTATGTTTGTAAAGGGCTTTCAGAGAGTTTGAGGTGAGTTTCATAGAATCACATTCTATAAAAAATGAAGAGTGTTAGATAATATGATTGTAACACACTGCAATTTGCTTGTGTTCCTGGATGCTCGCTCGTGAAAGGATTTGTTTGCCGTGACAGCCAAAGAGTTTGGCAGGGGTTCTCTCTTATCTGTGGCCACAGGTACGAACACGGGCAGCCCTAGGACAGGGGAAGCTGTTCTGCCTTGGAACATTTATTATTTTAGAAGACATGCTCTAGTGAACCCACTCTTATTGTTTGCCCATTGGCCACGGCAGAAGGTTTTGGTGTTCAGTGGGGAGAAAAACATACAAACAATATGACATTTGGAGAGACAGGAAAAATAGGCACAACTAGAGCAGATAGAGGGAAAAAAACAGGCTCCAGGTATCATCTCAGATGCCCTCAAATAACTTGAATAACTAGACATATTTTGACAAATCCCAGCAACATTTCAATATTGCATTACTCAGCCATTCTCATTAAAAATTTATTGTTGGGGTCTTTTATATGGAGGTCTGGGACACATTTTGGCACATGACAGCAATTGTCACTTGCAACAGGGAAGTTTGAGTGACAAAGTATATTGAAGAAAATCAATTTGTGCTCATTCGGTGGGCTTTGTCCAAAACAGCATTTAACAGAAACACAATAGTACCAAGACAAGTGTGGCCAGTAGCCTCAAGCTTAAAGCTGAAGAGACGTCTGTTCAAAATCCTCAAACTATAGGAAGGTTTTTTTTATTTTTATTTAAAAGTTAAAGCTGCACTATGTATTTTTTCTGTCCACTAGAGGGCGCCTTTTCAAAACAAAGGCGTATTTTGAGTGCAGATTCTTGGGACGTGGTCTTCATCTCACAGCCGGTGGAAAACAATCAGGATAGGACTCTGGCAGAAATTATGTTTATGAATGCGGTTAACGTTACTGTAGTATGAAGCAGAACAGGAACGAATGTTGAGGAGCTGAGCAAGGCCGCTGGAGTGATTGTTACACAAACACAAGCAATGGGACTTTTATTATGATGGGACATAGTCGCCGGCGCCATTTCCACTTTTCCGGTCATGAGTATGAGGTAACGCAGCTCTGTTTATCATATTAGATACATTTAAGTGTGTTTAAAATGATGTTATGACGTTACTCTGTGTGTTCGCTCAGCAGCTGCTGTGACACTTGTTTCACACTGCTGAGAGTAAAGCATTTCTGCAGAATAAAACCGGAAACCGAGGGTAATGCAGATATGACGCAATTGACAGCTGACTCCCTCAGACGTCCCAGCTCCTTGATTTAAATAGCAATTTTCTCACAATGTACAAATTAGTCGGAAACATTTGGAATATTGTAAGAACCCAACTGAACAAAATATATAACACTGGCCTAGTGGTTTTCGATTATTTTACTGCAAAAATACTACATAGAGCACCTTTAATAGATTAGCAACCTTTTTTTTTTTTTTTGCAAATTACGTGCATATTCATTTTTCTGGCAGAGAATCATGTAATTCACATCAGTGCTCTAAGATGCATTTCTGCTCATTCGCTAGAGATAAATTCGTCATTACTATTAAATAGCATCAGCACAATGGCCAGGTTTCATATTTCATATTCATATTTTTACGCAAATTTTGGTATTTCACATAAAATAAATGACGGATGAAAGCTCAATGACATTTACAGGCATAAAAACATATTTGCTAAAGACATGCATAAAAAACCTAAAATAAATATTTTGAGAAGCAATCGTTAGATTGAGATTTAATCGTTGTGTTGAACTTCAAAATTGTCACTACGATAAAGCATTTTGTAATCATTTTGGACTGTGGGATTATTGATCCAGATCCAAGCTTTGTCTGCACATTTATGCAGCTTCTGCTCCACAAGGAACACATGAGGGGAGAATCTCATGGGAAGCCATTTACTACCATTCCCCCTCCCAGCACACCCATGCTCCATCGCAGTTTAACCCTAGACAAAGACAGAGGACTCCAGCATCAGACAGTATCATTGTCTGTTCCACATGCCTTACTTTGCTATTCAAAACACACGAGCACACAGACACACACACAGTCCATATTATCATATTACATGCACTGCCTCAGCAACCTGGTATATGGAGCATCTCCGCCACATGCTGCACCATCTGACTCGGTAGTAGGTAGTGTGCAGAGAACACTGGGATCATGATTTTTTTTTTTTTTTTTGGTATACATAAGTGCCATGCCAAATTACAGCATTGGATATGACATGGTGTGACAATTGCCTTTTAACAGGATTACTACATTTCACCATGACATTAGATCCAGCTGTTGAAGACAAATGTGTCATACAAAATGGCAAACATCGACACTTAACCTGTGGTCTCTCCAAAAAGCCATCTTACCGGCTCACACAGGCAGTAAGACAACTTCTGCCCCATGTCTAATCATGAGAAACATGCCACTTTTCTAAGGATGAACTTATAACTGTGAGTGTTTTGTCTTTTTGAGGCAAGTGCTGCCTACTGCCTAAATAAAGATAGAATGATAGACAGACACACAGATGAACGGATGGATGGATGGATGGATGGATGGATGGATGGATGGATGGATGGATGGATGGATGGATGGATGGATGGATGGATGGATGGATGGATGGATGGATGGACGGACGGACGGATAGATGGACTAAAAAAACAGCTGTACACTGTTTGTAGCAATTTGTTTGGAAGCCATGTGAAAAGCATTTAAAATGTATACTCTTTATTTTTATATATATTTTCTTCTAATAAACACAGTATGTTCATGTAAACAGTATAGTATGGGCAGACAGTGTAATGTAAATAGAAACAGAAACTGTGTAAACCTCAAACGGAAGTAGAACATGAATACATTGGACTAAACATTGGACTAAAAACCCAAATCCAGAGAGAGAACTTTGCCTCATTTCAGAATCCAACCACACAAAGCTGCCTCATTTAATATTCAAGTAATTGCAATTGTCACGTTTAATCATTCTATTAAATATAATGCAACTGAAAATGGATAAACAAACACTACTGGCTGCTTTTGCAAAGTACATTAAAAAAACGTGTGCTTAATGAGAGACGTTAATGCTCATGAGTTTTGTTCTAATAGACCTCTGATAACGGTTTCATGGAATACTGCACGAGTTAAATAGAGTTGGAAGAGCTTCCCCAAGATTATTAAATAAAGAACTGCTGGAGGTCTACAGTGACACATGGCCTAGAAAAACATTCAAATGGAAAACGATACGCAGGTTGGGTTTTAATACATCCTAGAGTGCTTTCTCTCAGATGGAAGGAAATCCCTCTGTCCATAAATTTAAAGTCATCTTTCCAGCACAGACTGGTCAATACAAATCACATTTACAACAAAAACACTCTTGCCAACCATTTATATTTCCAAGCCACTTTCATCTCATAATTATGTAAATGCTAAAATAACCGAAGTCTCTGTGCTCCTCTCCACCAACTACGTCATCAATAATAGTCTGAAAGCGTAAAAGATGAAGCATGACACAGGGCTGTACTTGCATTTTTGAGTGAAAATTACATTTTGCACTGGAAGCTTGCTTATTTTTTATACAGCAACAACATTTTAGCTAAAAGCTACATTTCACAGAACAGTGATCTCAGTATAGCAATGGAGAAAATTCACTTAAATGAAGAGTAATCAACACATTAAGTAAACATCTAAAAACAAGCAACAACAAAAAAAACACCATTTCAAACACTATACCAAAAAAATCTGATACAAAATTATTAAATAGTGCATGAATATTAAACATTAAGCATTTCTTGGTAACCTTCAGGGATCATCCAGTCAAATAACTGAATGCTTCCTTCTATGATGAAGGAATGCCTTAAGAATATTTATTAAAACGCCAGCTGATTAGTGCACACTGAGTAAAGAACTCTTTGCGATTAATATTTATAAGTAAAGCCTGTAAAAATGGCATACTACAGACATCTCCAATAAAAAAGGTAAAGAGATATAAATATAGTTACAAAAGTCTGACATTTTTCATGTATATTTCAATATACTGTTAATGACCTGTTAATCCATATTCAATGCATGTTAATGACTAATGGATGCTATAATAAACTGTTATGTGACCCAAAAGTTAAAGGGTTAGTTCACCTGAAAATCCAAACCTGTAAGTTATTAAATATTTTGAAATTATTCAATTCAATTATTTGACTGTCAAAATATATTTTCCAAAGATGGAAAAACAAAAAAACAAAAACACAAAACAAAAAACAAAAAAACTTAAAGGTTTAGAACGACATGAGGGTGAGTAAATAATAACAGAATTTTCATTTTTGGACTATTTGGACAATTTTGAACTAACCCTTTAAAGTCCCACAGTGAAACGGAAGTAGCAAGTGAGTTTTCTTCAGTGCTGTGACGGATTTCCAATTGAAGCGGAATATTGAAAAGAGGGCAGGGTTTGATTTCAGCACTCCTCCTCTCCATCTCTCGCTCATAGCAGACTAACGGTTGGAGGGGAATGGTTAAGGATATTCAAACCCGAGGGAAAGCCATTCCAGACCGGAAGTAACTTTTCAGAGTTTGACTAAAGATTACAGCGACAAACTATTTATTTCTGTGTATTAACTTGCACAGATTAACTGTTGAGACCTGTAATGTGTGCTAACAAAGTAAATATGGTCAATTTTGATTTCATGAGGAGTTTAAGAAGATCAGTGAAGGATGCTGTTTGATGTCACCTTGAAAATATTTAAAAATGTATCAATGAAGGTATCTTGTCTAAATGGTATCAAAGTTAAGAAACTCAAGAACTAACAAATCACACATCAACTAGCCCTATTTTGTTTCTGAATTCTGTACTATTTCTTAATTAAGTTTTTAAATGCATGCTTCTGCATATTTGTGTTGTAATGTGACATTATAAATTACAGCCTGAACTTCGACAGCACCCCCAAAGAAAGTCCTGCAATGGTATCCGGCATAATGGAGGAACAGAAGTAGGGTTAAAAAGAAATCCTTTATTTCTATTTGGACTCAGAAGCGAAAGAGCTCTGAAGCGGAATAAACAAGATTTCGATTCTCCTTTACCTCTCCCACTCTCTTTCTCCTGAATACACCACTTCCTCTGAGGAACATGCACTCACATCCCCTCTCCATCACAAAAGCTCTTTGCTTCAGGAGCTGGCAAATGAAAAATTAACGGTGGGCTACAAAAGGAATCATGTTTTCTGCAGCATAGCATCTTTGAAAAAAAGATTGAACTCATCAATATTCACAGGTATTTTTTTTAAAAAAACACGTAAATCTGATTTGCAATTTATGCAATAGCAGTTCGAGAGGGTCAAATGTTGAACTTCAGCAGACAAATCAATTCATTTGGAATGCGGCATAAATCATTGTAATAAAAATTTGCTGACTGGAAACATGCCGTTACCTCAGACTGAGTTTACAATTTACCGCATAAGCATGAAAAGGAAATGTCAAAGGTCAAAAATGTTCATTTGAAGACACTGCTAAAAGAGTGTAAAGGTCTCAGATAAGATTGATGACTACTTAAAAACACCAAACAAGACGCTTATGTTAACCCACCATTGGAATTTTTCAGCGTTCTGTGTTTTCACTTTTATATAGAAGAGTTTAGAATCTCTGGATCAAAACACAGACAAAAAAGCAGCAGAAACAAGCCATAAAAGCATTGTGAAAATTATGCACTTGGACAAAAACTCAGCTTTTTGTTCGAAATGTAGCATCAGCTGAAGACGCTACATTGTTAAAGAGTTGGATTCTCCTGTGTGTGTGTGTGTGTGTGTGTGTGTGTGTGTGTGTGTGTGTGTGTGTGTGTGTGTGTGTGTGTGTGTGTGTGTGTGTGTGTGTGTGTTTCCACAAGCCCATCTGTTTTCAGAAAGAAGCAGTACAGTGTATCTGTCTTTTATAAATATCATAAACACTAAAGACTCTTCAGCGATATGAAGGATGCAATGCTACTCGAGAGTAACATGAGATAGTAACAGAAACTGTATGCATTAGGTACCCTTTTAAAAAAAAGCAAGAGCTGTTTTAAAACCAGTCTAATTTTGACTCATTTCTTTTAGTGTCATGCTGTGACTAATAACAGATTGATATCACAGAGTTAAAAGAAGCGATTTGATTTAATATTACAGCTCAAAAGGAGACTGTTACGTTTTAAATTAAACACACCTGGCTGGCAAGTTGCATCAATTCATTGCAAGAGAACTATTTGATGAACGTCTGAAATGTGAATGAATGCAGCGTATATTTCAATACATAGATAACAATAAACACACTCCCTCAAGAAAAATGCACATACACATGCAGCCAAACACAAATGGCCACCATTAGTAAAAAATCATTTCCAACTGCCAACAACAGAAGTAGTGAAGAAAACGCTTGATGACTGAAGCTATTTCCTCTGTACTTGATTGCTCTCTCCTCCATTATAGAGCAAATAAAAATCATAGTATTGCAGAAAATGTCTCCATACACCACTCAGAGTTACTCAATGTCTTTTTTTATTCTCGCAAGGCCAGCTGGCGTAAAAACTCAAACCATTCTGAAAGACTTTCTCATAAGGATATGATGACGGTAATTACATCTATACCTTTCCAAAAGGCACAGTACCAGTATCATTAATTTATTCATTCATTCATTCATTCATTCATTCATCCCTGTCCTCTCACTCAATATACCTTTCTTATTAAAATAAAAAAGCGGCTGGGCTGATAGCGAAATGAGAAAGTATGCAGAGGTAAACCGTTTCCCAAGCTGAGTTCCACAAATCATAAATTAAAATGACAAATACATCTTTATTTTATTCACTAAAACGAAGGAACGTGAATTTATAGCTGCGTCAAATCCAAGCGTGCAGTTAAAAAGGACAAAGATAGATTTTGAGGTTTATGTGCCGCAATCTGGCAGAAGCGCAGTACATCTGGATAAAACATGACTTCGCTGTCAGCACCGTTCCAATACAGCACTGTGAAATCATCTAAAGTAAAGTGGAGATGGAAACCTTAGTCACAGAGTCTCTATCGCACATGCCACCTCTCTGACGTCAACCAGCACCAACACTTCTAATTTTCAGAGGTCGTGAGAAGTCAAAGCTTATTTTATATTTATCTGCGCAAAATGGATGCAGAGGTAGCTTCGGAAGCTTTCAAGTCGACAGATGTTTGCTCTCAGCACATTTGTACATGACGATGACGCTTATTTATAAGCTATCTACTTTAAGTCATAGAAAGGGCGAATGTGACTCCCCCTCCCTCATTTGATTTAAGACTTTGGGATATATTGGTTAGGTGAAAGCATCAAGGCTTCAAATATAAGAATAACTCTAAATGCCCCATAAAAAGTAACACAGACACATTTGCGCTATTATTGACGACATTCATTGTAGTCGGCAAGATTTTTTTAATGTTATCTAATGTTCTCTTATGTCCACAAACGCTGCATTTATTTGAACAAAATACATTAAAAGTATATTTTAAAATATTTAAAATTGGATTTTATTCCTGTGATGGCAAAGTTGAATTTTCAGCATCATTACTCCAAATCTTTAGTGTCACATGATCCTTAAAGGGTTATTAGCTCACCCAAAAATGAAAATTTGATGTTTATTTGCTTAGCCCCAGTGCATCCAACATGTAGGTGTGTTTGATTCTTCAGTAGAACACAAATGAAGATTTTTAACTCCAACCGTTGCTGTGTGTAGGTCATATAATGATGTGAATGGGTAACGTTCTACATTTACATTTACATTTAATCATTTAGCAGACGCTTTTATCCAAAGCGACTTACAAAAAAGGGGAGAGTAATAGAAGCAACGAAACAGACAAGGCCAACAACCTGTAAGAGCTGTAAGAAGTCTCAGTTAATTAGCACAATAAATTTTTGTTATTTTTTTTATTGTTTTTTTTTTTTAAGACATCTACAACAAAAACTCACGTACGCAAAATGCCGAACACTGGATTTTGATAGCTATGATAGTTCTATGAGAGCAAAAAAAAAAAAACATGCTTAGACAACATGCACAACGAGCCCTGTGGCTCATGACGACACACTGATATCTTAAGACACAAAACGATCAGTTTGTGTGAGAAATTGAGTATTTATATATGTTTGAGTATTATATTTATATGTTTGAGTATGTTTATATATATATATATATATATATATATATATATATATGAGAAATTGAGTATTTATATATGTTTTTACCTCAAATACAATGCTATATCCAACAGGCTGGAACGCCAATAACACGTCATTAACACACGCTGGATAGACGCACGTCACTTCCGGTAAGGTCTAGCTCATATATCCCATATCCAGAGCGTGGATATTGACCATACCGAAATATGTTGGATATAGCGTTGTATTTGAGGTAAAAAATAAAAATAAAAAATAAAAATAGTATATATATAATACGGCTCGATTTCTCACACAAACTGATCGTTTTGTGTCTTAAGATATCAGTGTGTCGTCATGAGCCACAGGGCTTGTTGTGAATGTTGTCTAAGCATGTTTTTTTTTTTTGCTCTCATAGAACGTTACCCATTCACATCATTATATGACCTACACACAGCAACGGTTGGAGTTTACTGAAGTTTCATCTTCGTTTGTCTTTTACTGAAGAAACAAACACACCTACATGTTGGATGCCCTGGGGGTAAGCAGATAATCATCACATTTTTGGGTGAACTATCCCTTTAAGAAATCATTCTAATATGCTGATTTGCTGCTCAAGAAACATTTCTTATTAATGTTTAAAAATCTGAATTGTATGGAAACCATCATACATTTTATTTTTCGGGATGTCAGGATAAAAATTTTCATAAGAACAGTATTGTAAATAAAATATTTTTTAACATTATAAATGCCTTTACTGACACTTGCGATCAATGCATCTATCGCTTTTTTTATGACAGCTTGCCCCCTTAATCCATTAAAACCTGAGCATCTCATATGTTTATGAACTATTAAAAACAAATAAGATTTGTATAATGTGTAAAAACGCAAAATAGCTGAACTTTCATCTAATAATCTTTGTAAACCACATGATTTAGACAGCTATAAGTTCCATAAGATGAAAACAGCATTGTAAGGTAATGCATTTACAATCCCACTGTAGTGTAATAAATTTAAGAAGTGCTGATACTTTAAGCATTATGAAGAATAATTAGTTACAGGTTGCATAAGATGAAGCCAAATGAAACCATGTGCAATTTCATTTGAAACAGCAAAAGCTAAATCAATAACTATGATAACTGCTTATGGCTTAGTGCAGCACACTCATCCATCATGCCGTGCGATAAAGCCTCGGGGTTTGTGAGGTATCATCTTACTTGAAATAAATTAACGATGGTGTGGAAACCATCTGTCCGTGAACACACGCCTCCTGGTTAATGAGCAAGTTTTTGTGCGTAACGCGGCCTCCCAGCATGGCTTGGGAACGTGATCAAAATACCTCAGGGCCGTTCGCACACTGCTCTGATTCTGATAGGAGGCTCGAATTAGCATGTACCTTTCAAATCGCTCATTCTAGTGACAGCTACTGGCAGGAAACGGCTGGCTCATTAGAGGACGACTTCGGGTGCTGCGTCAGACGCCTGATGCATCCACTCGAACCCTCCAATCGCAGAGGCTGTCGGACTTAAGACATGTTCTGTGTACTAGGGGTTTTCTTTTCCAAAGAATATGTCATATTTCAATGAGAGGATAAGACGTGCTAAAACAAAGCTTTTTGCCACTGGTGACTTCTTGAGCAACACCCATTTTCTAAAGGACCAAGATGATCAATATCCTCTTACATATTTTATTCATAAGCTCTTTTGGCAGTTATTGGCAAGATAATAATGTATTGCATGGGGAGACAAAAACTATGATGCAAAGTTCATACAGGAAAGTTTAGTGAGAAAGGGATAGTAAGTATTTTTTAATAGCCAGTTTTTCATTAAATTGCTAGATTATGAAAGCTTGTTTTTGCCACAGAATAAAAAATAAAAAGGTAATTGCTACTTTTTATCTCACAATTCAGAACATCTTTCAAATCTTTTTTTCCAGAATTGCGTTATATAGGCCCGGTTTCACAGACAAGGTTTAGACTAAGTTAGAATTAGGCCTTAGTTCAATTTGGGCATTTAAGTCACATTTATAAACATACCCTAGAAAAAAAAAATTACTGATGTGCTTGAGACAAACCCATTTATATTTATATACCTTGAAATATGTTCGTGCAAGATTCTTTCAGTTAAAACAGCTCAAACATGCATTTTAGTCTGGGACTAGCTTAAGCCTCGGTGAAAACATGGGATAAAGTCAGAATTGTGATATAAAGTCACAATTGCAAAATATACAGTAAGAATCGCAAGTTATAAAGTCAGAATCGCATTATATAAATTTCCAGTTGCTAGTTTATATCTTGCAATTTTGACTTAATAACACACAGTCAATATTTTTTCCATCAGAATTGGACTTTATAACTCGCAATTCTGAGATAAAAAGTCGCAATTATCTTTTAAAATGTTTTATTGTGTGGCAGAAACAAGCTTCCATACATCAAGATAGATTAAAAAAAAATCCTTCTATTTCTAGCTTCCCTGAAGATAACCTTTTTGTTCAAATAAATTAAAAAAAGAGAAGAGAAAAGAAAAAAAAAACCTTTATGCAATGAATCCATTACTGTGTGTAGGATAATAATGTCATACATGATACTTAATGGATTTCATTCCATTAATAAAAAAGACAAATGAGGTGTCACCACTCATACAGGTCTGTGCGGTTTTGTTTACATTACGAATATTCAGGGAACCTTCCTCCTCAGACAGGCCCGATTTATTTCAATTAAAACAAGAGCATGCTGACAGCAGGCGCTGCGGATCCAGCCTTTCATATGGAGAGCTTTTCATCCATTTGGCTGCTCTGATATAGACACCCGCCAGGACGGACCTGAAGTACAGTCTTCATCGTCCGCTCCCATTACCACAGGTAAGTGAGTGAGTGATCAGAATACAGACAGATAGTGAGGACGGATCAGCTTCAGAATTAATTGTCCGTGAAAAGCAGCAGCTAAAATGATAGACGTTCTAGGCTAATTTTCCAATTCCTTCCCACCGGCGCAGGGACTCGTGCAAACTAAATGTGGCTGATGATCTGGATTATGACAGAGTTGTCAAAAGATTTTGTGGAAATATCTGGCAGTCCATAGATGAAATGTTAGTCTCCTAAAAAACAACAAAATTAAAGGCATTGTATAGTTGTAATGGATTTGAGACCTGTCCAAAGAGTTTAAGTGTGCTTTTCCTTGAAGGCAGTGGAGCAGAATGTGATCTCAGCTAGGAGAAAGAAAAAAAAGTGCTCCTCTAATCGCATTAGCTACTTCACTGCGGTTCAGGCTTGTTGAAGCCTGCATGAAGAACTGAAGACCACCCATATATACCTCCATCGCTGTGCATTTCATGCCTCCAAATCAAACAAACATATAAATAGCCACCCTTCACACACCTGGGTGGGTGGTCATGGACAGGTGTGCAGGGCAGTCAAAATAACGGAAAGTCCGGCAGGCTGTCGGACTGACTTGCAAATGTTTATTAAAAGACCTTAAAAGCATTCATGCCATCAGCACAGCATAATAAATGTCAGAATTTCTCACTCAACCACAAGCTGATCTGATTTTAAACTCGATCAAATCCAGCAAAATTCGATCAGGTCCACTTTGGTTTTACTTGGGGATAAAATAAGATACATTTTTGTTGAATAAGGCGGCGAAAAATGTGCAGCAAGACATTAGCTAGAATTTTTTTCCCTCACACATGCTCACAAATAAATATTTATAATGAATAATTAAATATTTTGGTTATTAAATAATAGACTTTCTGAGTTAAAAGCCCCGTACTCCTTAGCAACCCAGCAGAGATAAGCAAAAGAATAAAACACATTAAATGCAACTCTGTGTATTTTGACCGTGTCCGCTGCATTCATCTGAAAGCTGAGTTTATTTGAATTTTATAATGTAATTTAAATGAAAGCAGAATAGTAACCTAGTGGTACACACTCCTCGCACGGACAAGTATACTCAAGCAAACATCATAAATGGGCAGGAAAAAAACATACTAGCATGCAAGCAAAATCTTACTAAACAGCACACAGCATATCTTGACTGCCTTTCCTACACTTATCTCCTGCTGGCAGTATAAAGTGAGCTTTTTTTTTTAAAAACCAGAGATAAAAATCAAAGCGCTCCCACAGTCCTTTTGTATTACTATCAGCTTATAAGACCAAGAGAGCAGCGACTTCCCCTCTGTCTTTATTTGCCTTTAGTTCCTTTTTTATTCTAAAAGAATATTTTTCAATTAATAAATATATCATATTTATTTAACAGAAATAAATATAGTCTGCTTCAATGTCATTTAAACCAAAACAAAAATCAAAAAATGTTCCATAAATGGCTGGTTCTTGAAATATCATAAGAGCTACTTTTATTCTATATAGATAAGGTTAAATATTTACACTAAGTCATCAAAAAGGTTGATGAACTTATGAGAAATAGCCATCTAATTTCTAATTCAATTAAATATATTTAAATATATATAAAATAACATTAGTGTAATATTTTAAATTATTTAAATTATATGTATAGAATAATTTCTAAAATAATTTCTAAGAATAATTCTAAATGTAAAACAAATAATTGTATTATTAGTGCTGTCAAATCAATTATTCAGTATTAAATCACAGCTAACAAAAGTTATTTGCATAATATAAGTGATATATGTACTTATTTATTATATAATAAAACATTTAATTAATTATACAATAATATAAAAGTTTAAGTAAAATAGTTAAAATAAATATTTGATACATTTGACAATATATTTACATTTAACACTTATACCATATAAAGCCATATAAAACAATGTGTTTAATTAATTAATAAAAATGTATACTTTTATATGGTTATGCCAGTTAAAATATTAAGATCTGCCCACTGTTATTCTCTCTTTATTTAGAAATAGATAGAGGTCAAAGACCTTCGTCAAACACAGTTCAAATATTGGCAGTTTTTTGTTGTTTTGTTGTACTTTATGGTCACTTTTTTTCTTACGGAAAATACTGTGATGGTTTGTTTTCTTCTTTTTTTTACCCCAGGTTTTCCATGGATAAAAAAGCATGCAGGTTTAAAATGAAATATTTTCCTTTTTGAGTGAACTGTCTCTTTAAATGTAGCAGCTGCCTCACTAAACACAAGCTTCTGCGGCAAAGAGAAGTGGATTCTTTGATTCTCTGTCACAAGAGCTAAAAATCGACTGCTCCGGGTCAAATGGATCCCACACAAAGGAGAACCTCATCCTCATCTCCTCTCCTTCTGCCAGTCCTAACGTCACGCAACTGTAGGTAATTTACAGCCATTCCTCAACATGTTGTGGTTTTTATCCATGACAGGGGTAGCACGCATGTACAAGTGAAGCTGCGGCACTCTCCGTCATCGATCTGCTGCGTGGTGTAACACGGGTCGGATTGTAAATCAGTTGGCCCGGCCGTGAAGGACTGGTGAAGCCGTCTAACACGGCAGCGAACACACACAGCGAAGGCCATTCATCATCTTGAAATGAGAATGAGGCTATGCAGCGGCACTGTATGCATGCTCTGAACAAACACTAATCTATAAACGCCCTCTTAATCAAGACAGATGGATTGATTGATGTCATAAAGAAATATAGCATGCTGTAAAACGGCTTCTCGTGATTTTAAACATCAGGATAAATCTGAATTTACTTTGTGACTGCGTCTTCCAAACGTGGCTATAACAGGATCTGCAGTTTATTACAAGGATTCCAGGCGACATTTTAGAAAAAGTAAGAGATAGATGACAATTTCACCAAAGTTCTTTCTGGATATCATTAAAATGTCACCTTCATTCAAACTGGCTTTGTTTCCCATGTTAGATCAGGGCTATATTGCTGACGCATTAAAGTCCCAGTAAAACGGAAGTAGCAAGTGAGTTTTCTTCAGTGGTGTGACGCATTTCCAAATGAAATAGAATATTGAATAGAGGCCAGGGTTTGACTTCAGTGCTCCTCATCTCCATCTCTTGCTCATAGCAGACTAACGGTTGGAGAGGAAGGGTCAAGGATATTCAAACCCAAGCCGTCAAACTGCTAGCCTGACAAGCCAGACCCACATCAAGATGTTTGGTCTGGAAACTCACCATTGGCAGGGCTCAATCCGAGGGGCGGGATAAACGGTTGTCTTTCAAACAATTGCACGCAATTGGATAGCGCTACAACCAACCAGAGCAAAGTGAAGCAGAGCTAGTCGATTTAATAAACTTTCGCCATATCCGGTCGACAAAACCCAGAACACATCTTGCCTTCTTAAGAATGACTTCAGTGCCGTTCTTTGTTCTTTTCTCAAAGAAAAACGTAACTTCAAGTCTTCCACAGTCGTGGCCAAAGCCGATTCAAAAGACCGCCGTTCGCCAGCTTCTTTGTTTACAAGTAGCACACAACTCTGCCGTCATTGTTAAGCCTGCCCACCAAATCTATACACGATGTGATTGGCCTGACCAGAGTTTGTTTTTTCCAGCTCAGAAGTCTATGGGGAGTTGCTAAACTACACTTGTGGCAAATTACATTTGCTGCCGCTATGGTGCGACTGGATTTCTAGGCTATCAAACTGCCGTCATCAGAAAGGGAACGCCATTTCAGACATTTTCAGATTTTTTTTTAAAGATTACCGCAACTTTTTTTTTCTGTGTATTAACTTGCAAAGATCAACTGTTCACCCTAACACCTGTAATGTGTGCTAAGTAAATAGGGTCAATTTTGATTTCATGAGGACTTTAAGCTAATCTTGTAGAAACACTGACCTCTTGGCATGCAAGAAAAGACAAGAGATGTGCTTGTTAAAGAAAAAAAAGAGTTAATCACAAATCCAGTGGTTTGAGTGGAGGGAATATTCCCTTATTGTAAAGAATTTTAAATGAATAGAGATAAATTGCAGTAGTGCCTTGGTGGACACCAATAAGCCGATAATTGTTTCCCAATGGCCAATAATCAATAAATTGTAAAATACAAGGGATATATCTCACATTTTATTAATCTCCAACATATAATAATTTCGAAGGCTTTTCAGTGTTTATGTGGCCTTTTGTTTACTCCTCAAATCTCAGTATATGGAAAATATTTCTAAAACTTCAAACAGACTTTGTGCAACTTGCTAACGTAGATATAATAACATAAAACATCATCGGAGGGAAATCCAGCGCTGATGTTTGTGTTGCAGATGGATTTACAAGAAAACAATATCCCACAGGAAAGTACAACAAAGCCTTCCAAAACAGATCTTAAATTATTCACTCGCAGATTTATTCCTCATTTCCTATGTGTGAAATTACACTGCAAATCAAAGAGTGACCTTATTCTTCACCAGGATTTTGGGAGCATCCCAACCACACGGATGAAAGCAGGAGTAGAGCTGTTGGTGATGCACGGCGCCACCTAGTGGCCATCATGACATACTTCAACATGATTGATGACTGATGCCAACAGTGGAAGCATAAAAAGTAATACAAACCACAATAAATCTCCTTCAGTCACTGAATAAGGCGCATTAATATTCCAATCACAGCGTGTTCAGTTTGCAGGGATCAAGAATGTTTTCTGTTTGCCATTGTTTTCCCATCAATCCCATTGAGTAATATTTGTAAAATGTTTAGTATAATTAAAGTACAATTAAATGTATTTATTAAATACTACATGTACATTTAATAAATATAAAATCTAATTTAATTCTAATAAAACATTACACTTGTTATAATTACAACTAAAGCTTACAATAAACAATTGTTTTATGCAACTTAAAGTCGTAAATTATCTAAACATTTCTAAAAGGGAATTAAATATAGGTATAATAAATATTAAAATATAGTAATAACAGTTTTTTATGTTTTAAAAGACATGAGAGGAAACAAAGGTGACCTACTTCACAGAAACTGAGTGGCTAAATGAAACAGAGACTAGTGGGCGAGCAGTTGACAGTGGCTTAATGGAGACACTGCAGAGTAATCACAGTGTCAAGAGGAAGACGTAATGACCGCCAGTATCTGTCAGAGTGTGAACACACACACACACACACAGACACGGCGGCCCTAATGGTCTGCACTGTAATCCAATGTCACCCACCACACAACCGATGACAGTTAATCTACGGGAATATTCTGGGAAAATGACTACTTTGTCAAGAAGAGGCCTCGGTTCAGGGTGAATAAAGGGACAGGATGTGAAAATACACTCGAGACGCAGTTAAAACGGCAGACCAATTATTTCACTACAGCATCCGATTACAGAGCAAGTATTTCATTATTGCAACCAATCTTCTGTAACAACTTGAAATGAGAAGATAATTTATTTCAACTGGAGATCCACACACACTAGATCATACAGGCTAAATAATTTATAGTGTAAATAGAGAAGGGTTGTAACCAAGGCAGACACTGAGTGGGATACATAGGCTCAACAGTAATTATTTTATTCATTCTAACAGTTATCCTATCCTATTTTAACTGGCCCCATGGTGCATTATATAAATATCCATTGTTATATCATTTTTTTTTTTTAAAGTTTAAAAATATGTATGTAAATATAACTACAAATCCTTTATAATAACCACATGGTCCTATGTGTCATTTGTAATTTGTATATTGCAAAAGACGCGCATCTTTATCTGTGCCATGCTTTGCTCTAAGATCTATCAGTGGGATTAATAGTTTGCCTCTTCACAGCCGTGGATGAAGAACGCCATCTAGTGAGAGTTCAGAGAACACAAGCGGGGCTGCAGCACAACCCTCTACGCCTCAGCACCCCTGAGAGATGGAGGAGTGGACGAACAGGAGCAAGAGGGCCGCAGATCAGAGTTAGAGGGCTTACACAGCAGGTGGACATGTGAAACCAGTATACCATATGCTAGAAACACCCCTGCCGAAAGCCGAAACAGCTCAGAGCAGCTCAAACCATTTTTTTTAAACATCAAAAGGATTCAGATGGAAATATGTGGCATCTTCACTGGAATGTAGGATATTGAAAAGAAAGTAAAAAACCATGACCTGCATACTGTTAAAGGTCCCTCTTTATATTTGGTGTCTTGTACTAACATTGAAATGAATACTTTGATACAATGAACTTGTGTACATGATTTTACATTTTACTCATATTTAAAACCTTACAGCTGTAATTAAAGGTGCACTATGAAGTATTTTTGAAGTAAAATATCTAAAAACCACTAGGCCAGTGTTATATATTTTGTTCAGTTGAGTTCTTACAATATCCCAAATGTTTCCAACTATTTGTAAATTGTGAGAAAATTGCAATTCTAACCAAGAAGCCGGGAAGTCTGAGGGAGTCGCCTTTTAATTGCGTCAAATCTGCGTTACCCTCTGTGTCCGGTTTTATTCAACAGAAACGCTTTACTCTTAGCAGTGTGAAACAAGTGTCACAGCAGCCGCTGAGCGAACACACAGAGTAACGTCATAACATCATTTTAAACACACTAAAATGTATCTTATCCGATAAACAGAGCTGCTCCTCATACTCATGACCGGAAAAGCGAAAATTGTGCCGGCGACTGTGTCTAATCATAATAAAAGTCCCATTGCTTGTGAGCAGTGTTTTCCTCAACAATCGCTCCAGCGACCTTGCTCAGCTCCTCAATACTCTGTCCTGCTCTGCTTCATACAACAGTAACATTAATAACTGTATCCAATAACATGATTTCTGCCCGAGTCCTATTACGATTCTTTTCCACCGGCTGTGCGATGAAGACCAAGATTCTGCGCTCAAACTTGGCGTCATCAAACCACACCTTTGTTTTGAATAAGCGCCCTCTAGTGGACAGAAAAATGACATAGTTTCACTTTAATTTCTGCAAATACATCTATAATTAAAATGTTTACTTTTCCTTACCTTTTAATCCACCCTTAATCCAAACTATACCAGCAAACATGTCCATAACCATACCTGGGCCGGATCCCACCTAAAGAGCAGCAAACGTGTTTTGCAATACAATATGTACTTCATACTTATTTTTTAATGAAAGTACATAGTAGTTAAGGACAATTGGTATAAAGCATGACCAACAAAAAGGGTTTAGCATTAGATTTTCACTACCGAAAGGGATTCCATTTAGACCCAAGAGCATCAGTCAGGTCAATTGGTGATGATGGGCGATGAGCTTTGGCTCACAGTCTGCATTCAAATTCATCCCAAAGGTGTTCGGGGGGGGTTTAAGTCTGGGCTTTCTGCCATACTAGTGCAAGTCTGTTGAAGTTTAGTCGTCAAAGCTTAAGGCTGGTAACAAGAAGATTGCTTGTTTAGCAAACAATCAACAACTGACCCCTTGAATGAGTCACTTAACCTCTGAATGCTTCAAGATTGTAAGCTCAAGGCATAACCACATCTTGATTACCATGTGAAAGTTAAAAACTTGTTTAGGTTACACTTTATTTTAAGGTGAGGTAGTTACATTGTACTTACTCAAATAAGTACAGAGTTATTTTAATTATCTACATGTAGGTACTATAGAGTTGGAACGTGTAATTAGGTCACCATAAAATGGAGTGTTACCTTTGTTTATTCTATGTATTTTTGTAACAATGTATCTCATATGTGCACTTCCTAAAGTACAGGACGTGAAAGTGAGTGGATGAAATTTAATTTAAAATATTTAATGGAGTCACCAGCATGGGCATAAATGATATAAAGTTGTATAACATTGCCATTTACGTCAGCAAAATACTGCTAAACATTGACAAGTACAGTTTTTATATGCCAGTGTTGTTGACTAAAGAACTATAATGCATGAAAAGCTTTTTTGCACAAAAAAAACTGGGAACTAGGCTATTGTGTCAGAAAATAAATTCTATATAAAAAGCAAATAGTACTTTGACAATAGTACTGCTATATCAAATTTGTTGTCCATTTTGTAAAAACTAATTTGAAAAAATACACTGAAAGCCTTTCTGCAAATCCAGCAGAGATGTTGAACAAAGGAAACAGTGGAGATGCTACTTTAATCATTTGTCTCTCTTAAAATTCTATGTCCCTTGAGCTTTGAATGAAAGCATTATCTGCATAGATAGTCAAATTACATGTTACTTTGCCTCTACTGCCTGCCTGCCTGCCTGTCTGACCGTTTAAAAGGATCAATACGTCTAGTTCTCTAAGGGCCACAGTTGTTTCGGTCACTTTCCAATATGCTCATTCTGTTTCACTCAACGTGTCCGTTGTGCTTTCTATTTACCTAATTGCTGTCTCTTGCTTTGAGAGTCTGAACAAGAACATGTTTTAGTGGTAGCTGTACAAGTCAAAATACGCTCAAAATAGGAGCCTACATTGGCTACCCACCTATCTGCAGGTGGCAGTGTACCAGTCACACATAAACCTCTCTCTGGGGGGGATTCTGGAACATTCTCCAAACACAAGGCTCTGGGGAGATGCTACTGCATGCTCAAAATAGTCCAGACTTTGACTTTCTCAGCTTTGATCAACACTACTGGACTGCAAGGCAGGGAAATTCAAATTGATGGAACTATTTTAAATGCCAAAAATATTCCAATCTTTCTCCAGCACCATCTTATACTGTCCATTCTCCAGATGAATTGCTGTTTTTTGTTGTTGTTGTTTGTTGTTTTTTACAGAAATGTGCCTTAACTGGTGTGATGCAACACCTGACTGGGCTACCAGTTTATTGAGGCTGGCTAAAGAAGAAAAAAAGGGGGAAAAGTCTGCTTACTTCAAGCCCAATCTCATCTTCACACACTCTACTATCACTCCCGCACAAGCTCCGCTTTATCTCTGGGCGTGGAAAGAGCTTAGTCTGCAAAGGAGCGAAGGCGGGAAAGAGAGAATAATATGACAGGAAAAGGTAGAGATGGAGGGGGTGGATTTAAAGAAAGAAGCAATTTCCTTGCTTTTAATAGAAGGAATTATACCCATGCCCACCATGTGGCAGGAATCCCTGTGTGCTTGCCAGCTTATACCTGCAGCCACCGCTTGATCCGTAGCACCAAATCAAGCATTCTTGCATGAAGCTGAGAGAAGAGCTCATTTTTAGCAGGGGAACAAATGAGCTTCAAAATGAACTGAAAAACATGCCCTAACTACATAGAATCAAGTGTGCTCTTTCCTTTTGTATCCTCACCCAAGCATATACTGCAGACAAAGTTGGACGGAGAACAATTTCAGGTTCACTACTGTTCTTGTAAGGAAATATATATATAGACTCAATGCCATACTTTCTGTCTGCCAACAAGCAAAAAATGAACATCCACTTTTGTGTGGTCTACATATTGAAATCTACGAAATGGACACTTAAACACCTGACCTAGTCTCCAAGGAGAACTATTTATCTTTCATAGTTTTATTGACATTCTTTTTGTCTACAATAGTTATCCGATTCATCATGTAAACTCAAGCATGCAATTGTATTCCTTATGTAGCAATTTGTGGCATATTACAAGTTTAAAGGACAGTTTAAAGTAATTTATATATGTAATATAGCCTACCACAGACCTTGTACAAACAAATCAAAAATGCATTTCTAAAGCATGAAAGAAATACAAGAGGAATGAACTGCCTCAAACATAAATAAATGTGAATCCCAAAAAGGTTATTAAGGATGGACTTAAAGAGTTAGTTCAACCAAAAATGAAAATTGTGATTAATGACTCCCCCGTATGTCGTTTCACACCCGTAAGACCTCCGTTCATCTTTGGAACACAGTTTTAAGATATTTTATTTTTAGATCGAGAGCTTTCTGTCTCTCCATTGAAAACGTATATATACAGTATACTGTACCTTTCCAGAAGGACCAGAAAGGTAATAAAACATCATCAAAGTAGTCCATGTGTGACATCAGTTGGTTAGTTAGAATCTCTTGAAGCATCGAAAATACATTTTTGGTCCAAAAATAACCAAACCTATGACTTAATTCAGCATTGTCTTCTCTTCCGAGTTTGTTTCCAATCTGCGGTTCGTGACTGCACAGACTATAAACTAAGCTCTTGCGCACCAGATAACACATCAGCAGTGTCACGCGTATAGATTGTGTAAAAAAATTGTAATTTTCGGGTGAACTATCCCTTTACTATCACTATACAATTGGTGCATTTCTACAACAGCACAAGTCCTTAAAAACACTGCTTTTTATCCTTCATGGTCTCATTTTCATTGCTGTAAACATGGTGTGTCCCTGACTATTAACAACATTAAAACAGTAAAGAGTACAGCCTTCAGAAACCAGAAAATGTTTGAGTGTGGAACAGAACTGGAAATGGATCTGAGCTGGAGTCCTACATGAAATCTTCCCCAAAATAACAAAATCAATCAGCCCCATACTGTAAAAGCTAATTTTACTCCCAATATATTGATGTTAACATCCTGATGGGTTGCTTGGGCAATTAAGCTGGGCTAATTCACAGCAAGCTAGTCAGGATTGGGGATTAATGTCTATATCCACCTACTAACATCCGCCTGACGTCTCTCCTGTCTTGCACCTCCCGAAGACGCAGGGTTACAAAGACAGATGCCAGGATGGACATGGGCTTTCAAATCCACGCCAACCGCAGACACTTCCCTGGAGAGCTATAAGGTGGAGGAGGAGGGAGATGGGAGAGGACAGGTGGTGCACCTTGGAGGGACGGGGTGACAGGATGGGAGCA